>NW_026889764.1:10187500-10390000 GCF_033153115.1 Saccostrea echinata
CAATACGGACAGAAGAAATACTAACACTGAAAATTTAGGTAAGAAATAGAGTTTATATAAAAGTCTTAAAATGTAGATACAATTTAAAGTAAAACCTAAATTTTAAGTAATAATAGAGTTTATTAGTGCTTTTTCGAAAGTTGTCTGTTTACTTTTTGTTTCGAATAACAAGTAATAAAAAGGCAATGGTGTGATAGATAAAGGAATATCATCATACAAATACATTAACAGGTAGAGCAATTTTTTTATATAAGTTTCATTTCTTACCTGTGACATCACAGGTAATATTCATATAATTGTTGTCTTCGGTGTTTGTAGACGTTCTTGAGAAAATTATATATTTTTTTCCTCCAGCTATGAGTGCAACATTCCAAGAATAACAGATTTTGTTTTCAAGTCTGTGACAATTACCCTGGAAGCGGCAATCTTTGTTGTTAAAAAATTTCTCTGCAAAATTATTGAATATACATTGTATACTAGTTTTCTTATCTTAAAGGAACAACAATAATTCCGTCAAATTTACTGATATTCAAAGAGTTTACATGTAATCATATATAAATTTAAAATCATATTTTCTCTAATTATCTCGACAAAATGTACAAATAAGATCCACCTGTGTGCGCATTCTTAAACGGAAAAGATACAGATGGGCCAGGCCAGGCTTTGGTGTATGAAAAACATGGCAAACAATGATTGTCTCGTATCTCTGTAAGTGTTTTCAACGCTACTTCAAAACTGTGTTTCCTACAACGGAAACATTGATACAAAATCAGAAAGTATCAAACAAAACTGAATTCTAGATTACTTTCTCAAACATATTTAAAAAAAAATTATAAACATATAACAGGAATAATACTAGCCTTAACTTACGCAACATACATACTGTCATTAAGATAAACCTAATATGCATTTCGTAACTTACTCGTCATACTCAGTATAATTTCCGATTGTTTTTCTGGCTGTCCTAGATCTGCTTAGGATTGCTATATCTGTACAAAATAAAAAGAAAAAAAAATTAATAAGAGCGTCGAAAGTTTCGGTTGTTTATATTTTTATGCATTAATAACTTTTTAAAAAAATCTTACAAAACTGTATCACGAAACCAAGTACAAATCTTTTGCAGCACATGATTCTTCAAATTTAACTAAGCCATCTCTCTACTGTCATCCTCATTTCTGTTGTTCATCAGATTTCCTTGTGTTCTAGTATACAAAGACAACACAGTGCAAGAGATTTATTTTGTTTTATTTTTAAATTTTTAAAGGAAGTAAATAAGACATGTTGAGTCCTGATAAGTGGATTTTTTTTTTGTTCAACATTATGAATTTTCCTCGCTGTAAGAAGGTTTTTGTTATCCTTCCGTGCGACTCATTTCATTCTTTGAGAATTTTGAAAGTAAACAAGCAATCAATTCCAAACATTTTCATATACTATTTAGAACCTTTTCACCAGGCTTGTATAGTTTTCTATCTTAATATTGAATTTTGGTGATCTTTAGATAACTTTTTTTTCATATTCTATACTTTCATTTCAACTGGGTTCATGTTGGATATGTTCAACTGTAAATAAATTTAGGAAAGGATGAGGAAGATGAAAGTATCATCGTAATGCATTCCTGTAAGTAGGTGAGAAACGTTTGGTGAAGAAGTTTATATACTTTAAATAACATATTCAATTTACTTGATTATGTTTTTACAAGAAAATTTTATTAATGCATTTATCACATGACAACGTCGCACCCCAGGGCTTTGATATATGTGGCTCACTGCGGTTGCGACCGGTCAACAGGGGATGCTTACTCCTCCAGGGCACTGATCCCACCTCTGGAATTTCCGGTGATCCATGTTTTATACCCTGTTCACAGATTTGTATTGTTTGTAGATTTTTCTTGTGATCGATCACTGTAAGTTATCGTCAGCTTTTTTAATATATTCGATCAGTGCATACTATCTATTCAAGATATATTACTAAAGTCAGGTACTCTTCACACAATTGCTCTGAAAAAATATAGTTCCATTCATGATCAGCAGATACCTACAACATTACAACAATGTTTAGAATATAGATGTGTATGTTTTACATGGAAGAAAACAAAGTTTACGTAAAATGATTTTAAGAAAATCATTTTATCCCCAGAAATGTAAATATGAAGTATTCATATTCCTAAGCTAGCCCACTCCTCAGCCTTTTTCGAAAATATGTAGGTCATTCTTCGATTGACAATCTCTTCACCAATTACATTACTTTCATAATTATTGTTCGTTAATTATTATACAATATCTTATGATAGAAAATGTTAATCATTAACTGTGTGTGTGTATGTTTTTTCTCTCTTTTTTTAACTGTTTACTGACGGAATGGTTATATCACAGCTGCAATCGCAACTTCTCATGACTTCCCGACAAGTGGAAAAACAACGAGTTTAGATGCGATTGACTTTCTGATCGCATGTGTGTAGACCTAGGCTATTTGGTCTTGCAATCACAGGTGTGTGCACTGTTTGCTAGTGACGCAAGACTGTGACAGTATTTGCTACAAACTGAAGAACTAGTTTCATAACAAGTGCATTTTATTTCTTATAGAGATCAGCTGAGCACAGTGAAAATTCGAGTAAATTAAAAGTCTTGGATATGGGGTAACCCATATCTATTCTTGTATTGTACTGGATTCTCAGTACAGTACTTGCAATTTTTTGCTATGTCTTTGAATAATAACTCCTTTTAAGAAAGCGTATTTTTCACCATAATTGATAATTGATAAACTTCTTTATCTTAACGGCGCATTGTTTTCGTTGTTCTGCAGCGTAATGCAGCCGACGAGAAAGTAAGCGGGATAAATCAAAAACTGTAAACCAACTTTTATTCGCGTGCGAGAAATATTCGCGAGTTTCGCGGTCTACTTTAACTCGCGAATATTAATCGCAGCGAACCATTTATTTTGCTTTCTATTTGTAGAAAATGTTTCCTTAGTCGCAAAAATTAATCGTCGCGGATTGATTTCAAACTGACGAATTCGCGAATAAAAGATGAAGCGAATAATAGTTGGTTTACAATATGTCAGTAATACATGTGATCAAAAGAATCGTCCTTTTTAATTTTTATCAAACTTGTGTGCTTTCTATTCAATGTCAAATACTTGAATATAAAAAAACGTACAACCTTGAGAATAAAAACCATATTCAATCAGAAAAAGTGAGAAAATATACACAATGTATGTATATTTTTTTAACATTTTAGTATATCTATTTTTATTTCTTCCAAAAATCGATATTGTGAGCTTAACGAGGTTGGATCCTGATATTTAAAGTCTTAAACTTTTTTTGTCAAGTATATTTTAAGTTTCTACACACATAGCTTAATTAAAAATCAAAACCAAAAATGGGGGTCAATATGCTTCTTTTGGCGCTAGAGTATAATTAAAATATGACCTTTTTGCACTGAAATTTGTCTCTTAATCAAAAATCACATCTTTGAGTTTTTCCTCCAATGATTTTATCCAAATAAATCATGGGACAAAATAAATTATCAGTATATTTAATAAAAGACACTTTAAAATTGTGACTAAGAAAAAGTTTCAAATTGCTTCGCATAATCAATTATTTGACCTTTCTGCACTCAAAAAATGTGATTTTTCTGTCATTAGAAATTTAACAAGCAAGAAAATTATTTTAAAGTCTTAAACTTTTGCTGAATTTAGGCAGATTGATCAGTTATCTTATTTATTCAGAAAAGTAAAACAAAAGTGGGGGTCTATGATGTAAATTTTTAGATATTACTAAAAAAATTAATTTTATGTTAAATTGGCTAAATTTTTTCCTGGACTTTCAGAATATATTTACTATATTTGTCACATTATAATGAAAGAATTCATAAAAAATAATTTAATAGGTATTTCATAACCAGCATAAAACATTTCACTGCAAAAAACAGTTCTGTGTGCAACTAGCATGGAAAAATAGGAATCTAGACTTAACAGTACTGTATATATTTTAAAAGGGAAAAATTGATCATTTTCTCCTAAAAACCTTCCACCACAAAATATAGTTCCTGGGTAAATCCTCTCTGAATGGAATTTAATCGCGGTTTTTTCATTGGAAATAGTTCAATTGCATTGTAGAATCCAAATTTAATGTTTGAACTTAGAAATGATGCAGAATTTTATAAATAAAGGTCCAGACCAAAATCTGTCCAAAAGCTCAGGATCGAACCTCCTTAAACAGGATTACAATTAAAATGCACAAAACAGGAGTCAATGAAATGATTTTTATTTCATGTCTTGCTTTACGTGGATTGAATCGTGTATACATATGTAATATTGACATAGTCAACGTTGTAAGGCCTTACTTGGTGTTTATATATATATATATATATATATATATATATATATATATATATATATATATATATATATATATATATATATATATATATATATATATATATATATATATATATATATATATATATCAAAAAAGTTATTACATGTATTTAATACCCCATATGATGCAAATGTAGTCAGAGCCTGTTTTTTTTTTTCCTTGAATTCCCCGTAATACATTGTGAGGATAAATTTTATTTTTGTTCAAAATTAAACCAATTGTTATTCTTATCGAGTACATACTAGTAATTTACATCACATGGTTACATTGCCGTATAGATGTTGCGAGGATTTTATATGTGATAATGAAGAACATGGTTTCGTTTATTTTCATTTTTGAAGGTAAGGGTGAGTGCAATGACGTTATAACTGCAATTATATATAATTCAAAACAATATTTTTAATTGGTAACTCCGAGTTTCTTTTTATGTATTTCTTTTAACATTAGGTATTCTTTGAATAAGCAGAAGGTGTTTGAATGATTTGGGTGGTGTTCTTTAAATAAATTGTCGATTAATTTAGAGAATTTTGACTTATTTATTGTTCTAATGTCACGGAGAGAGAGAGAGAGAGATGTTGAATTTAAGAATCCATAAAACGAGATTAACAGTATTTTTTCTGATTTTCGACGTTTAAAATGCCCAATGCATCAAGAAATTTAATAAATAATTACAAAAAGGAACTTCTGTTTTGTGATTGAATATGATTTTTATTTTAAGAACTGAATACTTTCGATCCCAAGTCCTGTATAACTGTAAAGTAGATATTGCAACAAAATATATATAACGTTTTTAAAATATTTTGTATTTAACAATTTTTTTTTAATTTTCTAATTATTTTTGGTGCACCAGTACATTCCTAAGGTAGTGGAAAAAACTGGGAATCTCGTCCAAATTATGTGTTCACACTTAATTGTTTTGTTGTGGATATCAAAGTATTGCTATTATAAATAAATAAAGAACTCAACTGTTTACTTTAACGGACCTATGCTTGCTGTCCTGGGTATAGTCTTCTGAGTTTAGATATACAAAAAAGGCTCAATGCGGACTATTTAAAAGCAAAAATTGAAGTTTATTGAAAGCATATTTTGAAAAGACAATATTGTCTTGTCAGTCTTTCATCCGCTACATCTTACAATCTTAATTGGTCTAAAAATGCCAATATCTATTAGCAGAGGCAGGCATTTCAGGTGCAGGAATCTACCCCCTTCTCTTTTTGATATAGCTTTTATTAAATATTTTTATCTAAAGATATGTTAGAAATTTCAAGAGAAAAACTTTTTTTAATCTAGTTCTTTTATTTTTTTCTCTATTTTGATTGATTGTATGTTGTTTTACGTCCAATTCGAGAATTTTCATTCATATAGAGACGTCAGCATATACCGGTTAAGGGCTTCTACATCGCTTCCTACGATCAAAGGGTTAAACGTACGTTATCACGTTGTTTTTCAGCAACAGCTGAAAGTCAAAATATCAGTGAAATGTTTTAAAACCTTATCCTGATGCCCTACTTAAAATTTCTTTTTATGTTATTTGACTCTTTTGTCAAAGCCATTCTCAAGGCTTTTTATTTTCCTTAGGGATGAAGCGGTAACAAATTACATGTATGTCGCTTTGATGTCCACTTCAGATGGCAGTATCAATTTTCAGGTCACCTGAATCATTGAGGTGACCTATTGCTATCTGTTTTCGTCCATCGGCGTGCGTCCTCCTCTATTGATTATATAGTGAAAATGCATAATTTCTTTGAAAATATTTTTTTCTGCTCCTGATTATAAAGCAAAACAAGGTGTGTTCGAGAAACACTGATGCCCCCATATGGCAACTTAGAGCAAAGTTAAACTTTCTCAAATGCAAATAAAATATGTTGGTACCAAAAGTAAGGTCTTGTCTCGAGGAATATGCCTGTGAAATATGAAAGCCCTAGCAGCAACCATTGAATAGATATGGAAAAGGTTAAAGTTTATCAAAAGTAAATCAAACATCAAGGTCAAGGTCAAGTGGTCAAAATTAATGGTGCCAAAGGAAAGGCCTTCTCAAAAGAAATACACATGTGAAATATGAAAGCCAGAGAACCAATCGTTCAAAAGTTATGTCCAAGGTTAAAGTTTTCAAAAGTAGGTCAAACTCCAAGGTCAAGGTCAATGGATTACAATTGTTGGTATCCAAAGGAAGGTCTTGTCATAAGGATTACATATGTGAAGTATGAAAGCCCTAGCACCAACCATTCAAAAGTTATGGCCAAGGTTAAAGTTGGGCAAGGTTTTGCAAAACTGGGTCAAACTCTAAGGTCAAAAGGTCAAATATGATGGTACCCAAAGAAAGGTCTTGTCACAAGGAATACACATGTGAAATATGAAAGCCATGGTTCCAACCAAAAGTTATGTGCATTGTTAAAGTTTTTGCGGACAAACAGCTAAAGAGACATACTAGTTATGAAGAGCGAGAGTACCTCTTCCAAATTTGTGAATTTCATGACCATGGGTTCTGGTGTTAGGATGAAACTTTGTTGAATCTATAGTAAAATGCATTATTTCTTTGAAAATCTTCTCTGCTCCGGATCCCCCAGGCATCTCGGAGACAGAGTAAATGTTTTAATAAGCAAGGGCATTTTTACAGATTTTTGAAATTCTGAACCACTTGGTCAAGTGCCCTGGTGCTGGCCAGGGCTCATTAATTTGTTTTCTACTGAGAGAAGGTATTTCCCATTGCTATTCACCTTTGATAATTAATCACTGTAAATAATGTATTTGAAAGGTTAATAGAATAAGAAAAATATAAAAGACCTTTTATTGTATAAAACAAAAAGTACTGAAATAGTTGTAATGATCAGTTAGACTTGTAAATAAAAGATAAGTAAGAATGAGACAAAAATAATTCATCTTATTAAATACCCTTTAAGGTAAAAATATGGGGTTAAATATAGTATAGAAGCACTATTGGTTTGTTAATAATCTGCTTTGTGATTGTGATAAACGAGGGCAAAAAGAACTTATGAGTACAAGATTAAGTATTTCATTGATCCTGGTCATCCTATTTCCAGTTTTTTAAAACTTCTATGGATCCTCTAAATTGTTGTATTATGCACAGGTGACCATTAAGGTCCTTGGGACTCTTGTTTGATCGTGTAAAGGTCAATATTGACTGTGTTTACGATCATTCTGATCGTGATTCCTGAAAACATTACAACAAGTGTTTAGAGAATACCGTAACAGATATTCCAACCAAGAGTTGAGATGCAGAACAACTTGTTCAATCTTATCCTTGATGCTGTGGTACTGATTCGTTTTCAACAATGCCGTCTTTAAACGCTGCGTTCTTAGGAAAGTGTCTGGCCTCTTAAAGTGATTTCACTAGAGGTAACGCCCTTCTTTTTGCGAGAGGTATAACGCTTACCCAAAATACCCATTGTTATTTTCATACTGTCTATTTTTTTATTTGTCCTTTTTGTTTCTCATACGTGTAATGGGAGATAAATGGTTGTTTGTTTGGTTGTATGTTGTTCAACGTCCCTCTCGAGAATTTTTCACTCATATGGAGACGCCACCACTTGCCGGTGGAGAGCTGCAAATTTTGTCCTATACTCGGCACTTACGGCCATTGAGCAGCGAGGGATATTTTTCGTGCCAGCACCTACTGCGACACGGGACCTCGGTTTACACGGTCTCACCCGAAGGACCGGTCTCCACGTCCCACAGTGGGATTCGAACCCGCGACGTAAGATAAATGGTAAAAAGGTTTTAAAAAGAAGGATTTCCTTTAATTTGCATCGAATAATATAAAGCTAGAGAAATTCAATTTTTATCAATATATATATCTATTGGAAGTGAAATGGGAAGGAATCAAAATAAAATTAATTTCCTGTGCATTCATACTGATATTGCATTTAATTCAAAAATGGTCATCATGTGGGAAATGAAAATATATGGTTTTCGTACTGCCTTCTTGCTTAGTTTATACTGATGTTCCTTCTTGGTATATTGGAAATAATGAAACAACGAAGATGCTGAAACTGCCTTTTATGCCTAAGATAAATATTTAAATATATCGGGAAAACGTTTTCGTTTTTTATTATACATGTATGATCCGATCTGAAGAATATCTCTTTGCATAAAATAAACTGGCCCTCCATAGATATAAAATAAGCACTTCAATTATAATATATTAGCTTGGTATGAATTAAGTACAAATGTGAATATCTGCCTGAATCTCATCCTCTCGTGTACGTGTTTCCTTGTTGTGTGATCATATTTCCTCATTAATATGTTCTATGGTGTACTTCAACAACGCTTTAGTCAACTTCCTTCTTGATTGCTGAAATACCATAATAATTGTATAAATAAATTGTTAGTCATGATAATATATTTTCAAATCATTCACAGGTGAAATGTCAGCAGACTCTACTGTGGGATGCCCTTGCGAGTGCACTTCAAAAGGTATAGTTATTGTAAGAATGGAGTAATACATTGTGAATTTTGTTGTTTGACGTATATATCTTAATAATTGTGAATAATTTATCCTCATTTAGGGAAGTGAAAGAGCTATCATCTTATACTTGAATGATATTTACTTTTTGACCAGAGTTTGTTTTTTTTATACTGAGGCAAAAATATATATTTTCCGAAGGAGGTAAAACTTTAGAGGATCTTTTCTCTATATTAAGCACAATATGTTTTTTTGACTGGAAGAATATTATAATGTTGATTTTTGTGCAATATGAACTTTGCCATCGATTCAAAGATAGCCAACACGTCAGAAAACATTGAATGAATATTATTTATATTTTATATCATTTACTTAAGTATAAGTCTAAAAAATGTATAAACAACTCTGCTGCCTTAGAAAACTGCAGTTATTCTTTTCCGTATCTGGCAGGTTGCACAGCAGGGTCTGTATTCGCAGGGATCATTGTAGGGATTCTGTTGACTTTTCTTATCCTCCGCGGCAAATGGAACTGGATCAAGATTAAATTGTTAGTATGTAAAATTAGTGTCAAATTCTCAACATTATTATCAAAATATTAGCCACGATTTTTTTTTACTTTTATACACAAATGCATGGTTCTCTTTATGGTTTGATAGATTTAACAGATTCTTTCAAAAACCAAAAGCAGTTTCCAATGCAGCTTACGAGCCAGATTTTAACTTTGACCAGGTAAGATATAATTAAAGTTGAAATTATTATTTCAATAAATTAAATAAATTATGCTCAATATTCAAAAAAATATGTTCCTTTTTTCCTCTGTTTTGCTTTATACTTAAATGCCCTCTAATATCGATTTTTTTATGTTTGCTAGAATGCTTGCGAATTAGGTAAAAAGGACAGCAGTCCATACACAAACGTTGTGATCAACGCAGGACATGGAGTGGAAATTGTAGACACTCCACCAAACGAGGAGAATTCAGGGCAGGAGGAGGTCTACGCTGTCAGCCTCAAGAAATCTATGAAACAATCAGGATTGTCGGAAGACATTGTCCAAAAAATCGCCAGTCTGCATGGAAACAAAATTATAGCCAGGAAGTCAGAGGAATTCGAGGATTTTGTAGACATCGAAAAAGTAAATTGTATCTTCAAATAAAAGAAGTTAAAGAATAGAAAAGATAACCCTAAATCATCTTATCGTAACATTTTAAAGTATTTTATCTTTTTAAAATATTTTTCCATAACAAAGAAAATATGATAAAAATTTTTTTAAATACATCAACGATTATTTAATCTTTGTTGAATGGTTGCCAAACTGAGCAAAATTAATTGATGTCAAAATAAGCTTGCATGTATCTAAACATAGGAACAACAGGTTCTCCAACAAATCCCTTTTCCTGTTGTTTCAGAAATCGGATGAACACATGGCGGCTTCCCGCTCTGCAACTCTCCCAGTAATGACAAAGAAAGGCGTGTCAATCCTCAAGGACGACAAAAAGACATCTCTGGGTAAAAACAGCAGTAAAGTGAAAAGTAAGAAGTGTACTAAAACAGTCAGCATCTCCGAAGACAACGAATCGAACAAACTAGAGGAAAAAGAGGACTTAATGACAACAAAATCTGCTTTTGTGATGACCGAAGCTTCCTCTAACGGGGATTATTTTGTGTTAGATAAGACCTTCTGCTGAAAACAACCTCCATATTTTTGTTATGCATCAAATTATTTCTTTTGGCTATATTTGGCGTATTTGGATAAGAACTTTATAACATGCGTAATACATTACAAAACATTTTTAAGCTTTGTAATCTACAAGCTTTATATCATCATTTCGATTTATTTTTCGCCATAGAAGAAAGGGCAGTTAACATATCATACATGTATAATATATGAAATTAACAAAAAAAGAAAGTTGACGTAGGAATATTCGTAATGGATGTATCTAAAGGTTTTTTCATGTAAAATATTTTAATTTTTTATCGACATTTAATCTTTTATAAGATTTTTTCCGGTTTAGAAACGGGTTTGAATGCTAGTCTTGACTTAAATATTTAATGTAAATATCTGCTATATTTGTATGTCAAAGCAAGGTATTTCCTATTAACCATTCATTTACATATAGATATACGTTTAATTAAGTACAGTTGTTTTTACATGCACACGTGACTCTCACTTGCTCTTGATAGTTATGTTTATGTGCTAAAAACCGTTTGAGTATTAAATTAATAATTTTAATCTAAAATAACTCATATTTAATTATTGGTTTTAACAATGAGAAGTATGACTGGTATAATGTTTGATTGTGTGTGTTTGTGAGCGCGAGAGAGAGAGAGAGAAAAAAAAGAGAGAGAATTCTCTTTCTATTTTATTCTTTTGTACTTTTGAGCATTTTATTGAGAATTCTCTTTCTATCTTATTCTTTTGTACTTTTGAGCATGCAATACGTTGATTTCGTTTGACTTAATTTCAGAGAATTCCCCCTCTGTAACACGAGGGGTTATGTTGGAATGTGGCAGATATACACATTTATAGTGAAATGATTGAGACAGCTGATACCTTTACTAGGTCTCCGAATAATCCTATCTGTCACAATTAAGCGGAAATGAACAATGAAATTTTAATTAGTACAAATATTCCCGATATATTATTTAAGGAAGAAAGCATTGTATTTTCCGCATGCGTTCAAATTTGTGAAATCATATTAATTACTTTTTTTTCAACTGGAAAACAGCATACTTCCAGAATTTGATGACTGTCTGTTGTACAATATGAATAAGGAACACAGTTCCAATTATTACCTTAGGACAGCTCATCACGAAATCAACAATTTAAAAAATCATGATACAGAGTTTCCTGGGCTGTTTCAAGGAAATTCGGGAGCTTATTGATGAGAATCAATGATTACAATATATTTCTAGCCAGCTTCCCTGGTAAACCTACAAAGTCTGTATAAATATTTTTCAATTATGAATTTCATTTTAATTTGGAAAAAAGGACTAATCTTCTTTCATCTATCATTCAAACTATTCCAATTCGATGTTATCGAGATAAATTTCATTATCTAGGGCTGAGTAGCTCTTAAACATTTTTTCTTTATAACTCAGGAATTTTCCTGGTTAGAATAAAATGGGCATTTGCATGATATCCATCAAGTTATTGATAAATAACAAGTGCACTGTAATGACATATATCATTGAAAGTTTTATCAAATTTGAAATTTATTTTGTAAATACAAACTTAAGGCTACTTTGCATAAGTAACATTATCTTTTTTATTTGTCTAAAACACAATCTACCTACTTCTCAAACAATATCCGACACATATTACAGCATAGACAAATAAAAATTTCTTAAGCAATACACCTTACAGACAAACAAAATGATGCAGTTAATGATGAGTTAATGGCATGAAAATATAAAGAAAAACTTGTGAAACACTGATGCCCCTTATGACGGCTCATGACAAAGGTGAAAGGTGAAAGTTTCTCAAATGCAAGTCAAACTCCAAGGTCAAGGTCAAAAGATCAAAATTGCTGGTACCCAAAGAAAGGTCGTGTCACAAGACATACACCAGTGAAAAAAGAAAGCCCTAGTACCAACCGTTCAATAGTTATGATCAAGGTTAAAGTTTTTCAATGTAGGTCAAACCCAAAGTTCAAAGAGTCGAATTTAATGGTACCTATTGGAAAGTCTTGTCACAAGGAATGTACATGTGAAATATGAAAGCCTTAGCCCCAACCATTCAAAATTTATGGCCAAGGTTAATGTTTTTCAAAGTAGGTCAAACTCCAAGGTCAACATCAAAGGGTCATAATTGTTGGTACCCTTTGGACGGTCTTGTCACAAGGAATAAACCTGTACAATTTGAAAGCCCTAACACCAACCGTTCAAAAGTTATGACTCAATAATCTCCTGTGCCATTTCGGCACTGTTGCACAACTCACTCAATTTTGACATATTTTCTGCTTCCTCCAGCATTTTCAGAGGTTTTTCTGAATTTTTCTCGAGTGCAACACAAAATTTAATTGATAGTCACTGCTCAGTTACATTCTGCGACGTCAGCTTTTTTTTCAAACAGGATTACCCATCTTCTGAAATTGCATGATTCTTTTCAACGAACCATACTGTTAAGTCACAATTTGGCATATAAAATGATGTAACAATTCTTACTATGAACACCTAGATTGGTTTCCAATTTTGCGTCCTTTTACAGAGATATGAGTACAGACATTATATCTGCATAGTTTGTAAATTACTAAATTCTTACTCTGATCCCATTTCGCGATTTTAAATTTTGTTTTTAATGAATTAAGTTTGAAATATATCATGATACATTTGATAATTTAAATTCAAACCATTCGATTTATTTTTAAAACATCTTTATCTAATTTGGATATCATGTGACTTGTAATATTATGACAGAAGTCCGCGAACTTTCCAAACAACCTTCGTATAGTAAAAAAAAATCACCTGAAGTCTTCTCTTAACAACAGATGCATATGTCATGAGTAATCTTTATGTATTTGCAATCATCCTCAGGTGGTGCATATTCAAGCCACGAGCCATGTCTATAAAGGAGAAAAAAGGTTTGTTTTTTTTCAAAATTTAAAAGACCATTTTATCAATGATTTTAAAACGTGCTAAAAGGTATACTCCTCTGCTTGAACAACTAGATTCTTCTTATCGATGAATACTTTGTAACCTCTATAAACAGTATACATATATTAGAAAATAAGCAGATTAATCACACTAGTATATGTATGTAGGAATGTATATTCTTATCTTAATGGCATTTTATATAAGTATACATCACCAAAAGAGTTTTATAAACAGATCGAATAGGTCACAATGTACTTGAACCATTTATGTGCTTCAAGTGAAATTTGAAGATAATTAATTGGATTTTCAAAAGGCCAGGGAAATTCTTAAATCATTAAAGTGATTTACTCTTGTTAATGACATATGTACAAGCTCTCTAGATCTGTTGCATTGAGCTATTTGAAAATGTCAACATATCATTAGTAAAAATGCCATTGAGATCATTAACACATGCATGTTTATAATTATATTCAGTGTATATATTATTTCGGTTCATTATCAAAAACACTTATCTTTTTAAGTACAGTTAGCAAACAAATCATGATTTTAATACATCTGCATAAAACAATTTTAATACATCTGAAAAACATAAAACTATACTAGGTCTTGTTGATCAATTGGGTCTACCTCTAAATAAATACTAATGAAGTTGTATTCTTATCAAACAAACTTAATAGATCTACAGGTATTACAATCAATCGCCCACGTCCTCTGAAGCTCCTGAACTTGCCAAGTTCTTGCTTATTTTTTCTTTAAGTTCTCTCTCTTTCAGGTGTTTTTATACTAAATTTGACTGCGGAATGTTCCATCTACCTGATCAATACACAGGGCTCACGGCGGGTGTGACCAGTCAGCAGGGGATGCTTACTCCCCCTAGGCACCTGATCCCACCTCTGGAATATCTAGGGGTCTAAGCTTTGTGGCGTGTTCACAGATTTGTATATTGTTTGTAGATTTTTTTTTGTGAGATCGCTCCTTATCTTCAGCTTTTTTCATTCACTTAATGACGCCTACAATGATATTTATTAACACCTATTCAGCTTTTATCAGACTGAGAACTGAGACGCATTCAGTGACTATATTTATTATCAGCTTGTATCAGACTGAGAACGAGACGCCTACAATGACAATACCTAGTAGGCTTGTATCAGACAGAGTACAGACACGCGTACAATGACAATACCTATTCAACTTGTATCAGACTGAGAACTGAGACGCATTCAGTGACTATATTTATTATTGCATGGCTGGTATCGGACTGAGAACTGAGTTACTTACAATGACAATACTTAGCTTGTATCAGAAGGTAAAGATAACGAATAGTGATCAATCTTAAAAAATCCACAAACAATGCAAATATATGAAGAGGGCAAAAAACACGTACCCATGAGATTCCAGAGGTAGGATTAGGTGCCTATGAGGAGTAAGCATTCCCTGTTAACCGATCACACCCGCCATGAGCCCTATGTATTGATCAGGTAGACGGAACTATCCGTATTCAATTCAGTACAAAAACAAAGGCCTAAATTGGTATGAAACAAGTCAGCCAAAATTCGACCCAGTGATAGGTTATATTTTCTAATAAGGTCATTATAACGACCATATAATCTACAAAATGCTGACTTTGAACGTCATTTCGCTGTTGAAATCCCTGTAACATCCACTTATCAGTGAGTAGCCTGCCTCGCTTTAAAAATTGATCGTACTTAGAGCAAGCTTTTGATTAGCGAATAAGTTTTGAGACATAAACACCATTAGCAGTTGATAGTTGAATATTACTACATAAATAAAGAAAGGAACTTAGACGCTTACAATGACAATACCTAGTCGGCTTGTATCAGACTGAGAACTTAAATGTTTACAATGACAATGCCTAGTCAGCTTGTATCAGACTGAGAACTTAAACGCTTACAATGACAATACCTTGTAGCTTGTATCCAACTGACTTTATACAACAGACTTTATATCTATCCAGTTCTGGTTTGTAACTTTGTTCAACTGCATGGCTAATACAAATTAGTGCTTAGAAATCTGTCTTTAAAAATCAAATACATGTATAATACATATAAAAATAAGTAATGGCGTTATAAACTGAATTTCAGGCATCCAAAAATATGTCAGCAAAAAAAAAATTAGATTATAAAACTTGTGTTTTTAGAGCTGTTTCGACTCTGACATTGGTTTTTTTTCCCCCAATTTTTGTGGGTAAATTTTGATATTATTATGATTCAATACAGTTGTTCTTTTTCTCAAGCTCATAATAATTCAGTAATGCACACCTATCTTAATTCGCTTTTGCTTGCTCCATTGGTTGACAAACAGCTTAAACATTAAATTTTATTCTCAAGCCTAAACTCAAACAAGATTTTCCCCTATATTATGTACTTGTATGTAATAATGCAAATCTTAAATATGGCAGCTATCAGATTCCCTTTACACAACGCAGAATGCTTTAAAACATTACTAAAGGAAATTATATCTTAAGAACTGTTCACTTAGAATATTTTTATAATAAGAGGTATATTATAAAGACCAAATGTTTTGTAAAACTGGGAAGAAGGCTTTTATAATTAAGCATTTCATTTTTTGCTTTGTGTAAAGCCAGATATTTGACACTCATCGTGAAATATCAAGGCATTAAAAGCATCACTCTGTTCTGTTTTCCGTCCGAAATGTATTCCAAAGCATTTATACATTGTAAAAATTTAATTGTTAAATAAAAGTTTAACTATAAAGTATTATGAAAATTATAGGGAAATAACTACTGTAAACAGGGTTATTTTCGCCCCGTGTTATTTTCGCCCTTTCAAACTTGCAAACAATTTTGCCCCTTTTTAAATTTGCCCAGTCACAATTCTGTTTAAGAAATTAAACTGTGTTCTTTGAACTCGCCACGTTTTTAATTTGTCCACCTGTGAGTAGGGCGAAAGGGGCAAAAATAAAACGGAGGCGAAAATTTACCTGTATACAGAAGCAGTATCCAAGCTCAAAGTCCAGTAAAACAACACAAATTGGGAGCAGAGCAAACACGGACCTCCAAAAACATCAGAGGTGGGATCAGGTGCCATGGAGGAGTAAGCATCCCCTACCGACTGGTCATGCCAGCCGTGTGCTCTTTGTCATGACCGGTAAATAACGGAAAATCTGTCGACAATTCAGTGTGTAAATAATGGCCTAACAATTAGTATGAAAAACATCAGTCAGCATCTGACTTAATGATAGATTGTATTTGCTAACAAGGTCATTGTATCGACCATAGAACTTACGAAATGATGACTTTTAACGAGACTGTTGATATTCTTGTTTCATCAACTTGTTTGTCAATAACTTACCTCGTTTTAGAAATTGTTCATACGTAGAGCATGCCCTTGCGTATCGAATCAACTTAGAGATATACACCCCATATGCAAGTGATAAGGGTATATTGCTGCATAAGTAAGGGAAGTTCACGATCGATTGAAAAGTTAAAGTCATCACGTTTATCATAAAACTTTGTTGTTAGATTACCATTAACGTCTTTTTCTAGTAAAATATTCAAATATGAAACAGATATGTCAGACTCTTTGGTATCTTTTATTTCAAGCTCACTGGGATATATCGTGTCGACATATGAATGGAAATAACTATTGTTAATTGTTAATACGTCATCGATATAACTAAATGTCGAGTTGAAGACTACAGCAAGAGATTTCTTTTTCTCATGTATAAGATTTTGAATCATCATATGAATATAAAAATAGGTCTGCTTAAAACGGGGCGCCATTGGTACCCATGGGAATTCCAACAGACTGTTCGAAGACCTGGTTTCAAAACACAGAATATAAAATAGATATTATCAATCAGAAACTCAAGCGTCTTTTAAATATCTACGTCAAAGAACTTGTCTGTACCATCAGAATGTTTTTAACAAAATAATTTTGCAAATGAACAATGACCAGGTAAGTAAATTTACGAGTTCCATTCTTACTGAAAAAAAAAACAACTGTAAATGATGTCAAAAGCCTGGACTTTAATCTATCGTTGGGAATGGTTGTATACAGAGTTGAGATGTCGTAAGTTTTTATGTTATTGAATTGGTAAAATTTTGTGATTTCAAATTTTCCAAAAGTTCCATGGAATTTTTAAGTATCCACATCTGATTTACACCACTTCTTGAATATATTGTTGCACAGTACTCCTGAAGTTTCTCCTTCACTGCTGTTAATATTTTAGTGAGAAGTAACTTGGTACATACGTAGACTACGTTAAGACAGTCATAATTCAATATCTTGACTTTAAAATTTCGTTGCCATGATTACAACAAATGAGCCACTCCACCCATCCATCCCCCCAAAAAATGATACTCCTACTACAATTCCGGTCCAAATGAATACAGCTTGGAACAAGGGTAAATATTACACAGTTACTTATTTTTACCCGTAGATTATATGATGTCATAGTTTTCTTTAAAAATAAAATAACCTCTTAAATAATTTCCAGTTTCTATTTCTCATTCAGTTTTTGCCTGATTTCAATTAAGCTGAATAATATCAATATCGTATTTACCTTTATTGGGTGGGGATTTTTTTAATTTTTTTAGAATGTTGTTGCCACGGTTTGACTTGAGTACAATCTGGTAACAGTAAGCATAAAAGGTTATTATATGATTAAATAAATCCAAGCTGTCTGATTGGCTGAGATCCATCATCTTAAAAATCATACTAAGCTGTGTGCACGAGAGCTGTGTGTTCGAGTTGAACAAAATATGTATTTGTAAAATTATGTGATGTTACACGTATGTTCACCTACACCCGACATTAATGAGACTTTCACCGAATCCTTGTTATGCAGTACCATTGTGCACCTCCTATTTTACTTTTTGATCGGACACATATTTCGGGTTTCCAATAGCAAAACATAGACACTGCCATTCTTTCTATAATATTGAGGAGTACCCATCTTTTATCCGCAACTCCTCCTATATCACTGAATATAATGATTCTTTCACAGAATCTTTATTACTTAGTGCCATTGTGCACCTCCTATTTTACTTTTTTGATCGGATACTTATTTCGGATGTCCCATAGCAAACATGGACTTTGCCATTATATACACATTGGAGGCAGGGGGTATCATTTTGTGAGCTCAGGCTCACAGTACCTCATAGTTTTAATCTGCTTTCGGCTAGGAATTCAGTTAAAGAAAATCAAGAAAGATGGCGAGGTTTGCTTAACGCATTTGTACCATTTAATCATTGAGTCATATTGGACTTTTGCGAGAAGCACTGACTTTTACAGTCGACGGCTTACTTTGACATTTAAACCTGCCTTATGTACGGAAGTACAGAATTGCTGATAGATAAGAAAACTTTAATAGTTGTTATAGGTATTTTGTATGGGGCACTTACATGATTCACTTGTATGCAATCAACGCAAGAGATGATGGGAGGCAGAATTACATAGCTTAAGATATTTATTCGTGAGGGTTAGTATCTCCTGTCAATCTCATTTTCTGAAGGGATCAAATAAAGAAGAAAAAACATTCCGGAAGGAAAATTAAGCAAGAGTTGGTCATTATGGGAAGGGAGGGGGTTGAGGGTAGGGTGGCTGCCGTTCCCTTCCTAGTCAACGTAATATGTGCTTTGAAATGACCCATTATTATCGTTTAATTAACTGTTAAGCTTAATATTCATATCGCAAAAGAGCTTCCATATACTGTCCTAGTGTAAAAGTAAGCCGTCGATTGTAAAAGTCAGCGCTTCTCGCAAAAGTCCATTATAAGACCATTGTTACTGATTTTTTTTTTTTTTAATTCAAATCAATGATTTGCCAATGCTCAAAGTACAATTATATATGTTTGGAGTAACAATGTTTTCAAAAGGGGGTGGGGTGGTAGAAGAGCAAATATTTTATCTCAATATTTTGATCAAAACCACTAATTCATGGAACTTAAATAGAATTTTTTTTTTAAAAAAAACAACAACCATAATTTCAAAAACGAGGCAAGCTATCGACAAATAATAAGTTGACGAAACAAGAATATCAACAGTTTAGAGTTAATATTTCGCAAATTCTGTAGTCGATACAATGACCTTCCCAGCGAATACAACCTATCATTAAGAAGAATGTTGACTGAGGTTTTTCAAACAAATTGTAAGGCCATTTTTCCACACTGAATTGTCTACTGATTTTTTTCCGTTTGCCCGGTCATGACAAGGAGCACACGGCGGGTGTGACCGGTCGACAGGGGATGTTTACTCCTCCATGGCACCTGATTCCACCTCTGGTGTGTTTTGAGGTCCATGTTTGCTCTCCTCCAAATCTGTTTTGTTACAGTAGACTTCTGAGCTTGATTACTGTTCGTTATCTTCATATTTCATCTTTATGAATAAATATAATGCATCACATCAAATATAGTAAGAATATTTTCACTATATGATGTATGTTTCCAAACACACCTTTGCAATATTAGAAGACATGTTTTCAAACCAATTTGACTTGAGCTGATAAGACATGACACAAGCCAGGCTTGGATATAGTAATGACTTAGATCCCCCTCTGAAGAAAAGTGTTGTAGTTTTATCCTTATTAAACATTGAGCTGTGCATCATATTAAGTAAGACATGAAATTGTATTAAACAAACTAGTCTTGGTCATGTTGATCTATTGAGTCTACCTCAAATATTATGTAAGACATGAAATTGTATTAAACAAACTAGTCTTGGTCATGTTGATCTACTGAGTCTACCTCAAATCATTTTATGGTGATTTAGATCCTTATCAACACATTTAATAGACCTAATAGAGCTAGATAGATTTTGATATTATTTGCTAATGTCATCAGAAGCTCCTGACCTGAATATGTACGGTTCTTGCTAAATATTCTGAGAGTACCAAAAGATTCATTTTACTTCAATATACTTCTACCATTCCTGATCTATGGCGTATTGGTAACGTTAAACATCTGAATAGTTATATGAAATGTTAAAATAAGGATAAGTGACCATTCTCAAAAGTCTATTTAAACAACAAATTATGAGCAGAGCAACCAGGTACCTAAGAAAACAGATGTGGAATCAGGTGTCATGTCAAGCAGTCACATCCGCCGTGCATGTGGTCCTTGTCATGATCAGGTTTCCATTGTATTACCAGTGATCGAGTGTTCCAGTTTCGATTTCATCAAGAAAAGAGGCATGTCAAGAATCTGAAGCATTTCTCTTTAAATGGTCTTCTTCGTAATTTCTGTAAAAAACTTAACACACAAAGCACAAACTCTATGTAGACTTGAATAGATGTTTTCTAATATAAACTTAATCAACAGATTTTGCATCGTCGGAACCCCACGGCCAATCTCGCATACACTTATCAATGAGCGCATGCAAGATTGGCCGTGGGTTTCGGACGATGCAGATTTTGATACTTTCATAATTTGACAAAACCTGCTTCAAAGTTGTTTTCTAAGATATTTCCTGTAAGAAATTTGTGGCTCGTGTGAGCTTAAACACAATTTTAGATGGTTATGGTTTGATTTCTTTTAAGACCACATTCTGCATTCAAATTAAAGATAACTTATCTATAAGGAAGATTTCGCTTCTCATTTCCTTCTTTAAAGCACTGTAAATATACTGTTATGCATTTATTTTCTTGCAATGTTTGATAATAAATATTTCCTCAATAAGATTTCAAGCAAGTGAATAAATGTTTAACTATGCATAGTGAATATATAGCTTAGGCCTGCATGTATGTTATTATTAATAGAAATCTTTCTTTAAAAACAAATATATGAATAATTTTAGATGAAATACATCTACGAACAATGACTGAGCCTTCTCGAAATAATTTCATGGTTTAAAGTATATTATAAAGGCATTTGACATGTTTTATAAAACTGTAAAATCGGCATTTTTAAACATTTTAAAAGATTTATGACCCAGTAGATTACCTTTTAAATTCCCTTGCAGATATTACTATTTTTTCACTTTCTGTTTGTTTTCTTTTTATGAAAATGCTATATATCACAACACAGAATGTAATAAACTGAGTTTGTTACATCTTGTATTATTACTACGAAAGCCTATTAGGATCAATCTATGGAGAAAAAAAATTTAAAAGGCTTTATAAGGCCTTTCGAAAAGGCGTAATAACGCGAAAAAAGGCGTTATAAAGTCTTTTAGAAAGGCGTTATAACGTCTTTTAGAAAGGCGTTATTACGCCTTTCTAAAAGGCGTTAGTACGCCTTTTCAAAAAGGCCTTATCACGCCTTTCTAAAAGGCGTTATTACGTCTTTCCAAAAGGTGTTATTACGCCTTTTCAAAAGGCGTTATCACGCCTTTCCAAAAGGCGTTATTACGCCTTTTTAAAAGGCGTAATTATGCCTTTTATTAGTCCCCTACCGGTGAAACCGGAGGGGACTATAGGTTTCCTCTGAGTCTGTCCGTCCGTCTGTCCGTCCGTCTGTCTGTCTGTCTGTCTGTCTGTCTGTCCGTCTGTCTGTCTGTCTGTCCCTCTGTCTGTCTGTCAGTCTGTCCCACTTGGTTTTCCGCACTTTTTTCCTAAACGCTTGCAGATATTGAGCAGATTTTTGGTATGTGAGTGTATCTTGATGAGTTACAGATCAAGTTTGCATTTCGTTCCGCTTCATTGATTTTTGACGGAATTACGGCCTTTTCAATTTTTCAATTGCCGGTAGGGGACTAGTATTGCTAATGCAATACTCTCAGAATGCTTGTTTTCAATACATGACTAACTTACTAAAGCCCACTCCGGGGACTGAAATCTTACCCTCGGGACCTCAATTTCGAAATTCAATCTTCAAAAATAATTTAAACGTATTGTAATTAGATTTCCAGAAAAAAAGATTTTTAAATGTTTAATATATTTCCAATGTTTAACCAACTTAGTCCTTCTCTGATGCCAGACACCTCTACCAAGGGTCATGGATTTCACAAATTTAGTTGAAGGCTAATTGCTCATTATACCCATGCAAACAGTTTGCCTGCTTTTTTCCAAGAGGAGAAAAATATATTCGAAATTGACATAAATTTTTAGTACATGGCAAGCAAAGCCCCAAGCTGCATCAGCCTGTATCCTGAATTTCCACTGGTAGAGTGTTGACTTCTCTTGATACGCATGCAAACATTTGTCTGCGAGATGTGCAGGAGTATAGAAAATACTTTTAAATATTGCATAAACAAAGATGGCTTTGAATCAATCTTTCAAGTATTTATTAATATAAAATAACACATTTCCATTTTTGGATATAACGCCTTTTCAAACATGCTGATAGTACGTGTGCAAGTGTGTGTGGGGGGAGGGGGGGATCCCCCACTTTTTGGGAGAATAGTCTTGCTATTATAGTTTAAATATAAAATTCATTTATTTGCTGCTTGGTCTCTGAACATTTTGTTGCAGTATGGTAAAACTCTGGCAAATCATTGCTTTTAAAAAAAAGTTTTACCGAAAAGATATAAAAAGATTCCCCTCGAGTTTAGGCAGTTTAGTAGGGTTTTTTCGGGGGATGGGGGGGGTTCTTGTTTTTTGTTTGCTTGTCAATTTATTTGGAGGTTGTCCCCCCTTTCTAAAGCACGGGTCTGTCATATTAAGGCATAATAATGGCTCTTCAAAAGACGTAATAAGTTAACGCCTTTTAGAAAGGCATAATAACGCCTTTTAGAAAGACGTAAAAGGCGCAATAACGCTTTTTAATTATTTTTTTTCTTCATAGATTGATCCTAATAGGCTTTCGTATATTACATATTGCGTCGATATCAACACAGATTTTAAAAATGCAAATGTTATAAAACGATTTCTGGATGATTACATTTTGCAATACTACAATTTGCGCCGAGGTCAACGCAGAAAGTAGTAATGCAAAATATAAAAAACACAATTTTTTTCGGGGGGGGGGGATTTACCTTTTTGTGTAATTACATTTTGCATCGAAGTTAACACAGAGGAATGTTTTTAAGTTTTGTGTTAGTTATTTATGGAATGTTTTTAAGTTTTGTGTGAGTTATTGGTGTGTAAATCACACAGACTTGTCACGTAGGCATATTTCATGAAGCACGCTAGCGTTTCATGAAAAATATGCCTATAGATGTGCAAGTCTGTGTGATTTACACACCAATAATTCACACTAAGCTTAAAAACATTCCTTATATTTACATTTTACATGTTTAAATGCACTAAAAATATACTCAATGTTTGAATTTCTTGCTTCCCTACATTGTCATAACTTTATTAACGTCTCTGTAGTCTCATTGTGACGTCACTTTAGCGCGAGTTTCTCCATGTATATTTCTACGCGTGAGTATACACAAAAATGGTTTTCAAATCAATTTCACTGTTGGCTTAGTAGAAAAAACTGCAAATGTAATTAAATGTAAAATTGCAGAATGTAATGATCGCTTTTTATCTCTACAATTAAATGCATTTTTCATAAAAAGTGAGCGTATATTGCAATCAATTAAATTTTCTTTTTACAAACTTGACTACTTTTTTTTCAAAATACTCTAAATTTCTCGTCGGTATACAACTTTATTAGAACTAAATGCCATAATCCTTGTTAGTTGCTATAACAAAATGAAAACGATATTACTTGGATGTTTTCTTGTTTCGAATCATAGTTCTTACCTCTCAAAATATTTTTATATAAATCGGATAGGATTTTATTTTATTTACAGCTTATATGTGATATGTTTCTGTTATAGTTTAGTGTTAATTCTTTATTTTGTTGCGCTTTGGGAAATGGTTTGTCTCTGAACTTTGAGAGATAAGATTTTATCTCTATCAGTCTATTGACACAAGAAATTATTTCAACTAATAAAAGAGCCATAGCGCATTTGATGTGCATTACTCTAGTAGTAATTTCTTAAATGCATTTTTAAGCAAAATGTTATCATACAACCTTAGTTTATAATGTGTAAATTCAAATTACATAATAATGATATCTAAATGTTAATAGTTCCATTATATATGATAAATATGAAAATCATCGAGTTTGTATGGAATATATAGTAAATATTGAGGTATCCACCTAAACGATGACAAATTGTTGCCAAAGACCACCCTCAACCAGAAAAACTTTTGAATAATTTTATCTGGACATGACTGCATTTCATTACATTTAGATAATTTTGGTTAAAAGTGGTTTTCATGTTGAACAAAATATATATTTAATTTTTCTTTTCATATTATCTTAAGATTTAGCAATCTCACTTAAATTTATCCATTTGACATCAATGACTTCCTGGCGCATAGGTGTGATTGCTGGAATGTAAATGTAGTGATTCCTAGATCGAGCCCAACATTTTCCAATTTTGTTTTTTATACAACCCACTTGAAAAGCGGGAGATGTATGGTGACGGGGGTGTCCGCCCGTCCGTCTGTTACGCTTTGGGGTACTCATATCTTATCCGCAACTCCTCTTATACCACCGAATAAAATTTAATGATACTTTCATAGAATCTTTGGTACATAGTGCCATTGTGCACCTCCTATTTTACTTTCTGATCGGACACATATTTCGGGTTTCCAGTAGCAAAACATAGACATTGCAATTTTTCAATAATATCGGAGGTACCTTTTCAATTCAAGATTCAACCTATGTAATATCATTTGTGGACGAGTGTTATATTTTCACAGTTGCAAGTATGTCATATGACAATCATTTTTCATGTACATAACTCTAAAGGCAAAAAACGATGACGTCGTAGAACGTCACGGAACAGCAGTTAACGATACAATTTTGTGTTGTACGCTGGAACACTACAGGAAAAAACTCTGAAAATGCTGGCCATGGAGGAAGTAGAAAATATGTCAAAAGTGAGCCATGTATGTGTGTGTACATGGGACAGGCGAATTCTCTTTAGAGAAGTGGGCAGGCTTTCGCCTACATCCACGTGGATGAAGGCGAAAGCCTGTACACTTCTCTAAAGAGAATAGGGACAGGCGGTATTTGAATGATGGAGACTCTGTGTCAGACTAAGACGATCTGTGAAGAAACGGATTATCTGTAAAAATCTGTTCAAAAACTTTAAAAAGTAAGTAAGGTCATGGTGAGAGTTAGGCGCTTCTCAGTTGCTGATCTTGTAAAAGCACAGTTACGCGATATATATATATATATTTCCATTTCTATTTGTTTTCTCTGTGATAACTCTTTGAAAGTTAGGAGAGTTGATTTCTTGATCATTCCACCGGAATGCAAATTTCGCCAAGCGAAAGGTCAGGAGCTAAGACGGCCTAATATGCATGTAATTCTCGTGCGGCTGTCTTTGTGTGTGACTCTAAGGGGGCTTAATGTACATGTAATTCTCGTGCGGCTTTCTTTGTGTTTGACGTCAGTGGGCGGGGACTATTGAAATTGACATGTGAGGCCTCTTGTAATTTAAATCTATTACTCTACATTTTTAAAATCTAAATTTGCAATTTTATTTTACAGTGAAATGGAAATATAAGGAATCACTGTCTAGTTAGTAGAGTATGCCAGGGACATCAACGATAGTTGGAAACGTGGGATAATTTATGCATAACGGGCTTCGCCCGTTATGCAAATTATCCCACGTTTCCAACTATCGTTGATGCCCTGGCATACTCAACTAACTAGACAGTGATTCTTTAAATATATATATATATATATATATATATATATATATATATATATATATATATATATATATATATATATATATAAAGCACTAAAAACCAACAACACTGTATATCCTAAGTGTCGGATCTACTAAGTAGTTACAAGGTCACGGATGGAAATTTATATAAAGCACTAAAAATGACCAACGACACGAACAATAATAATAAAAATTATAATAATTGTCAAATTATTGTTCGTGTCGTTGGTCATTTTTAATGCTTTATATATATATATATATATATATATATATATATATATATATATATATATATATATATATATATATATATATAACATTGAAAAACAAAATTATGCTACTGGAACTAATTAATGTTAGCAAACTAAATTTCAAGTAATAAAGAAATGGTTTTAGTAAGTGCACTGGTATTGGGCCATACTATGTGAAATTATAGGGAGATTTTTGAGAACCTCATGACGCTTTGTGTTTGACATTACAATGTTGTTGAGTTTCTCCGTGGTTACCAAACATGTTGATTTTAAAATTAAATAACATGACTTCTATTAAATCACATGGAATGAAACTTCACAAATCAACAAAATAAATATTTTTACATATAATAATGTGCTCATTTTAAATTTCTTGAAGATAGTATAACGAAGATTGACATGGTCCACGAACTTTTCAAACAACCCTCGTATTTAGAATAACCAAAGAAACTTCATTCATTGAATTTTTAAAAAGTGATAAAGAGAATCATGTATCTTGGTATTGTTTACTAGTGTTCCAAATTTGACTGAAATCGAACTAAGCCTTCTGTGAGAATTTCTACTTTTAGAAATTATGGCAACTCTGTACATCATAAACAAAAAGTATATTTAGTGGAACTTGCTATAATCTTATTCATGCACAAAAAATTCTATTGAAATAAGACCAAAACTGAAACAGGGTTTCAAAAGAATTTTAAACTTTCCATTTATAGTACCTATGGCAACATTGATTGTCAAAAAAAGGATTGTTTATTTTAGAGTAGTCTTCTTGAATTACAGAATAGTGAAGTCAGACAGAAACTGTAGTATGAGTGGTGTTTTGAAAAATTCAAACAAACGGACAATGGACTCTGCCATTACATAATCTATTCCAGTCCATGACCAAAAGTGCTAAAAATGTTATATTATTTTTTTTTATTTATCATGTATACACTATACAAAATTGCTAAATCACCACCTGTTATTTTCGTTTGTTAATTGAACATTTGCCCAATCGACACTAGTATATCTAATATGCCATCTTTCCCAATACAATGGAGTTGACAATGCCTTGGTGTCATGACAAGACCCTTGAATGAACTTCTTGATAAAACAAAACAATGCTCATCGTGTGTGTATGGCTATACACTAAATATTTACTAATCCCTCATAGTACATCATAAACTGTTAACAATAATAAATAATGGTTTTAATAAAGAAACATTATTTGCTAATTTAACCATGATATTTCAATGTACAAAGGGTAAAAAGTTATTATTATAACTTATAACTTAAACAATTTATATGTATAAACAAAGATGTAAGTATCTGTGACTGAGAAATATTTCTTGTGGTACACAGTACTTGGAAATCAAATGATGCTGTGAAGCAGAAACAGACAATGAGATCAGTAACCGATATGTATGTTCTTAAACACAAAACAAAAGTATAATACACAACTACAGGAGTATTTCATTGCTGTCACAACAACAAAAACTGATTATGCATATTAAGGATTTCACATTTAACAATTACAGCCTTCCATTATTACATGGCTATTACAGTTACATTTCCTTGTAATTAAATTAAATCCCACTGAAGAAGTTATAATTGACCCACATATCACACAATAATACTTAAAAGTTCCATCACAGGATTATTTTTTGTTCATAATTGAACTAACATAACATTTCAGTACTTTTTCAGTTCTGGAATGTCGTAGAAGTAATCAATGCTTGAGGGATTGGCTAATGCCCCCCGCTGGACTACTTCTTGTCCATGAATGGCTCGTCTGACAGCTACCTCTACTTTCTTTCCACTGATTGTATACTAAAAAAAAAACAACACATCAGATTTTTAATATACATACACACATTTGTCAATTAATGATAAATAGAAAATTAATACTTTTGTACGGAATTTAAAAGTCAATCTACTTTGTATAATAATCTCAAAAGAGGATCAGTACAAAATATTTTAAAATCATTCTATATATTTTACCATTTCACTCTTTTTTATTCTCAAAGGTATACTGGAAAGCATCAAAAGAGAAAAAAAAAAAGAATGCTTCTTCATAAGTCTACATTCTACCAACTTACATATCAATGTCTCTTTTAAGAAGGGAATTTAATATGAAATGAAAAAAAAACTTAGAATCTAGAGAGTCTCCTCTGATTTTGTGATCAATTTGTTGATGTAGGTTTGAGCTGCCGGAATGGCAAATTATTTTTACAAGGGAGTGTGTTTACTTACTGGAATGTCCTGGATAGGGAGGATGACCTCTGGTACGTGTCGGGCAGACAGAAGATGTCGGATGTTGACCTTTATGCTCTTAACTAGTTCCTGGGCAAAATCTGCTCCTGATGCCATCTTCAAGAATAAGATGACTCTCTCCTCGGAGTTATCTGCCTTTCTCTGGGCAACACAAACACTATCCTGTATTTCCTTATAGGACTCGACTGAAATATGGAATAATATTTCTTTTATCAGTGTGGCCGATACACTTTGTAATTGAAACTCTTAATGGAGTTTTTTTTTTTTTATTGGAACCCAGAAGGGTTTTAAGACACTGATAGCCAGTGATGACTTCTTTTATGAAATGGATCTGACAATATATTATTATCGAGTTCTTACCAACATTATAGATTTCTGCACTTCCGAATCTAACTCCATTAGGATTAAGTACCCCATCACTGAAATTCAAAGATTTTTGTATCAAAAATCTCTTAAAGAAATTATGCTTGGAAAATCTGACACAAAACACATATCTTCCTTAGCATACTTACATTCAAAGCTTAGTTTTAGATATAAAAAAGCTATGAAAATTGTTCAGAATTAAGAATTATCTGCTTTCCTAAGTGATTGTGTTTTTACCTTCTTCCCAGCATGACTATCCCTCCAGTCCTAGGATTAATACAACAGTAGTCACCATGAGCCCACACACCTACAAGACGTTCACTGAATTATGACTACTTACAAAAAACCTTTTTTGCAATCAAAATTACTTGTAGGTATCTTAAATATATTCAGATTTTCATATAGTACTGTACATGTTTATGTCAGTACATGTATCTAGTACTTATTTTGTCTTTTTAGGTGAAAATATCGACAATATTCAATTTAAAATATATTAATACATTGACCAAAGTCTACCCTTCAATTACTGTAGATCACCAAATTTTTCTGACACCTTATTTTTGTGAGAAAGTAATTTTGTATTTATTAGCTATGGCCTAAGGCCATGCATGAAATTAAAAAAAGTCTTCTCTCAAATAAAAGAGTGATTTACTGTAAATTGATTTCATCTCAATCAGCCATATTAGAACTGAGTCTAATCCAATACATGTATAACAAAAATTCACCTGGGTACATGGAGAAGTATGCATTAGTGTACTTTTCCCCCTGGGGGTCATTCCAGAAATAGACGGGCATGGAAGGGAATGGCTTCAGACAGACCAGTTCCCCTGGCTCCCCATACACTGGCTTACCTATGACACAAGAAAAAGATGTATCGGACTACATCATCAAGAATTGAATTACCTTCCACAAGGTAGGTAAAAGCAAACATCTAGATGATGTACACTACTGCTGTACAGTTTGAATGCTACTGCATAAATAGCAATTTTAACACTTAGAAAGAGCTTTCACAAAATATGATACAAATTTATATCAATTGATAACATTGTTACTTGCTGATATAGTAGTACTATACTGATTCATTTACCTTCCTCATTCCAGCTCTGCATGTCACAGCCAAGGGTAAAGCCCTGAACCTCCCCTCTGTGTACCGGGACTGTCCAGTTCTGACCCATAAAACAGGCAATGATGTCAGTGCCACCTACAGTAAAAGACGAAAAATTAAAAAATGTCTATATTCCTAACACAAAATTACTAACAATTGTTGTGAATCACCAATTATAGGGGAATTTTTAAAATATTTGTTTATTTTCATGGTATGAAGAGAACGAATTCAATAATCACCAAATGTTAAAGTTTATAACTTTAGTATCAAATTTGTATACCATTACTTCATCAACCACAAAGTCAAATCTATACAAACCAATATTTTTTCCTCAAACCATGAAAATTTGATCCTATTAATATACTTGATTTAACAATACTTGAATTTCAAACAAATTCTCATGTAACTCCTGAATTTTGCATCCACCGAGTACAAAGAATCTGTTTACATACCTGATATGGAGGCCAGGAGAAGGTCTTTTTTAATTTCCTTGTACACATAATCATAACTTTGAGGCTTCAGGGGGGATCCTGTGGACATGATCATCTTTAGAGTCTTCAGTTTGTGTGTGGTCCCTGTGACATGAATACATGTATCCAGTTAGTTACGACATGCAAGATGTATATTTTCATTTGAAATAAAGTTAAAGGATATGGTAAATAAAGTGCTCGCCACAGCATGATACGCCCGTCAAATATTGTTCAATTGTCATAAACAGTTAAGAGTGCAAAAAAATCATGTCAACCTTGATACAAGGATTTCAATGATTTTTGCATTCCTCGTAATATTTGTTTATACATCTCCTGTGGTATAGGCATTAATTATAGCAAATATTACATAATAGATCTTCAACTGTTTGTGTTAGAGCTTGACAAATGCCCATCTGCAGCCCCCCCCCCCCCCCCTTTCCAGCTTTCAGATTTATGAGACATGATCCTCTGAATTTGTTGATATTTTCAAAAAATTAATTAAAAATGTCATATCAAACAATATAATTTAGTCTTAACAACTTAATCTATATCAAATTAATATCAAAAATAAAAGGCTGGCCATCAAATGACATATGCTATAAACTGACAAGCAGTTCTTCTGTCTAATTCCCAAAGGATACAGATAAGAGCTGCTTGATCAGAGATCCTCTAACAGAAATGATTGAGACAGCTAGCCTTCCTACACTGAACTCATTAATTAATCTTTAACTGGATGCATGTCCACTTATTACTCCCAACGGATGAATGGATCTATACATACTATCTGCTTTGTAGTGCAATAAAAATGCATATTTATGTCATTCTGATATTAAATTTGAAAACAAAGATTTTTTTTTTTATTTGTTACAAACATTTATAAAAAGAAAAAAAAAATTGTGTAATCTTGATGCAATATTTTTAATAAGGTTCCTGCATTACTCTTAGATTTGTAGGGACTATCTACCATAATAAAAACATTTTTTTAAAATACTTGATTATTTTTAGATTTAATATCAGACTGGTTTTAAGCTGCAATTCATACAGACAATGGGCATGCTGATTCCAATACCCCCCCCCCCCCCCCCAAGTATAATTAGTTTTAATTATATTATACAATATCAATTAGTTTATTATACAGTATCAAATTAATTTATTATACAATATCAAATAAGTTTTAATTACTTTTCAACAAATTCATTTTCAAAGTTAGGCTAGCCAACTATTTAATCCAACAGGGCTGATTCTTTTTACCCAGTTCCAAAGAGATATAGACAACACCTGCTTGATCAGAGATGCTCTACCAGTTAGCTCCTCACACTCAACACATTAATTTTTCTCTAATTTGACATGCAATTTTCTGTTATCAAATTCTCCTTGACCAGTGCTTGATAATTACACCCATGGGAGAGGTGGAATTTCTCTTGTAACATTACAATTGTTATAGATTGCTGTAACGTATATAATGAAACAAGAGGCCCAAGGGCCTTAACAGTCAGCCGAGTACAATACAACAATTTAGAGGATCCATAAACTGAAAAATGAAGCTTTGTTGCCCAAAAGCAAGAAAAATAGTATGATTAGCATCAACAAAATAATTGGTCTAGTATCTTCTGCCCCCCCCCCCCCCCCCCATTTATCACTATTCCCATGCAGAATATTAACAAAATGTCTATCATTTAACCCCATATTATTACTTCTTCTCACAATGGCCTCTCTTCGCCTTCGAAGAACATTTAAAAAGATAAGTTATTTTTGTCTCATGTTTATTTTTCTATTATTTCCAAGTCATTAAAACTATGAAAGTACTTTTTTATTATACAATAAATTATCTTGCATAATTCTCTTATTCTATAAAGCTTTCAAAAACATTATTTACACTGATTAATTATCAAAGGTGAATGGCAAAGGGGAATAACTTTGCTAAGCAGAATAAAACTTAAAAGAGCCCTGGCCAGGACTAGAACACTTTGACTAAATGGTCCAGGTGTTCAAAATTCTGGTAAAAATACCCTTGCATATTAAAACTTTTACTCTGTTTGCCTTGACCATCCACAGAAGCACTGAAGATTTTCAAAGAAATGCATTTTCACCATATTATTAAATAAATAAAGCCCCATCCTTACCCCAGAACATCTGACCCATTGGCCACGAACTCACAATTCTGGAAGAAGCACCCTTTCTCATTATAACTATACACTTGTTTCTTTACTTTATAACCAGAGGTAGAAAAAATATTTTGAAAGAAATTATGCATTTTCGCTATATAATCAATAGAGCTCTTCCCCCCTCACCAGAACCCCTGACCCAAGGGCCATGAGGCATTCTTCCTTATCATAACCATGCACTTCCTTTGTTTGAAAAATACCCAGGCGCACAGAAGAAGATTTTGAAAAAATTCATGCCTTTTCCCTATATAATCAATAGAGCCCCGTCCTAACACCAGAACCCCTGACCCTGGGGCCATGAAATTCATAATTTCTGAGGCAATCATGCTCATCATAACAATGTACTTAGTTTATTTAATATCCAGGAGCAGAGAAGAAGATTTTCAAAGAATTAATGCAATTTTACTATATAATCAATGGAGCCCATCCCTAACACCAGAACCCCTGACCCAAGGGCCATGAAATTCAATTTCTGAAAAGGCAGTCATGCTCACCATAACTATGTTCTTAGTTAGTTTATTTAATACCCAAGAGCAGAGAAAAAGATTTTTAAAGAATTGATGCATTTTCACTATATAATCAATAGAGCACCCTAACACCACAACCCCTGACCCTGGGGCCATGAAAATCACAATTTTGAAAGAGGCACTGTTGCTCATCATAACTATGTACTAAGTTAGTTCATTTAATACCCAGGAGGAGAGAAGAAGATTTTCAAAGAATTAATGCATTTTCACTATATAATCAATAGAGCCCCACCCTAACACCAGAACCCCTGACCCTGGGGCCATGAAATTCACAATTTTTGAAGAGGAACTCTTGCTCATCATAACTATGTACTTAGTTACTTTATTTTATACCCAGGAGCAGAGAAAAAGATTTTCAAAGAATTAATGCATCTTCAATATATAATCAATAGAGCCCCACCCTAACACCAGAACCCCTGACCCTGGGGCCATGAAATTTATAATTTTGAAAGAGGCACTCTTGCTCATCATAACTATATACTAAGTTTCTTTATTTAATACCCAGGAGCAGAGAAAAAGATTTTCAAAGAATTAATGCATTTTCTCTATATAATCAATAGAGCCCCGCCCTAACAACAGAACCCCGACCCTGGGGCCATGAATTTCATAATTTTGAAAGAGGCACTCTTGTTCTTCATAAGTATGTACTTAGTTAGTTTATATAATACCCAGGAGCAGAGAAGAAGATTTTCAAAGAAATAATGCACTTTCACTATATGATCTATATAGCCCCACCCTAGCACCAGAACCCCTGACCCTGGGGCCATGAATTTCACAATTTTGGTAGAGGACTCAATGCTTATTACAATGATGCCAAATGCCAACAGTTTGACTGCTTGATGTCCAGGAGTAAAGAAGAAGATTTTTAAATATTGCATTATTTTTGGTGGTTTTAGCCCCACCCCTCAGGCCCCAGGGGGGGCGGGGCCATGAAATTCAAAATTTTTGTTCCCCTTCACCCATAGATGCTATATGCCAAATTTGGTTGAAATTGGTTAAGCGGTTTCAGAGAAGAAGCTAAAAATGTTCAAATGTTAACACACGACGCACACCCCACGACGCACGCCGACGGACGAGAACGGATAGCAATAGGTCACCTGAGTGACTCAGGAGACCTAAAAATAAGTATTTTCTTGATTTAACATATTTTTAATAAGGATACTACAACACTCTTGCATTTTTTGGGATTGTGTAATCTAATAGTAAAAAGACAGTTTTATTTTTAAATTTCACTTAAATTAAAGGTTGCAGTGTCCTTGAAATAGGTCGCGACACACCTTCTACCTAAGATGCATAAATTGGCCAAGTTTGATGATTCTAAGTCGAATAGTTTTCTAGTTATGAGCCGGACAGGATTTTTCCATATTTGGCCATAGCATCTTAATTAAAGGTTAGAGCGACCTACTTTTAGTGCGCGACACACCTTCTATCCAAGAAGTATCAGCTGACAAAGTTTGATAATCCTAGGCCTAATAGTATTAAAGTTATGAGCCGGACACAAGAAAAGCTAACAGACAGACAGACGGACATGAACGCCATAACATAATATGGGCATATAAAAAGTCACAGTTAGTTACAAAAAGTTAAGATACAGTGTGTGCCACTTTCCTAATCAATTTTGAATTTGGTGTGCACTATAGGGGAGATTCAGATGATGCATGTTTTTGGTGTGTTTTTTTTAAAATAAAGAATAGCCTGCGTATAGTGTGCAGTAAGAGATGCAGTAACTGTAACTCTTACCTGACAGTAACTGTAACTCTTACCTGGCAGTAACTGTAATTCTAACCTGGCAGTAACTATAACTCTTACATGACAGTAACTGTAACTCTTACCTGACAGTAACTGTAACTCTTACCTGACAGTAACTGTAACTTTTACCTGACAGTAACTGTAACTCTTACCTGACAGTAACTGTAACTCTTACCTGGCTTCAGTCCCCTGTCTTCCATTACAGCCAACCATTTAGCACTTGTTCCAAACAAAGTGATCCTATAAGAGGAGTAAAACACAGATTAACCAATCTGCTATGGGTTCTAACTGCATCATTTTTACTCATAATAGTTTGTTTCCAAGTATATGTTTGTTCACATTTACTTGGTAACAAATGAGGACTTTGTTACATTGAAGTATTAAAATTCTCTTTGATATTGGAAAAAACAATCCCTTTGTTTTCAAACTTGCCTTGTACAATACACAGTTACTGCTGGCTTTGAGATTAAAATGATGATATAGCTACCTGAGGAGTAAAATATTTAGTACCGAGCCTAAAGGGCAAGAGGAATATTGTACAGTGAAACCTGTCTAATCTGAGACATGCACTGAGAGACAAATTTTGTGTCGGAATAGACAGGGTGTCTGATTACACAGTGAAAAGAACATGGAAAATGGTAAAATGGGAACAAAAATAAAGGTTGGAAAACACAGTGAAATGGGTTGCACAGGTGTCAGATTAGACAGTTTTCACTGCACTTTGAGGGTGTATTCTAAATTTTTAGGTAGTTATAATCTAAAAAGTAGTTATAATCTGAAAAGAATACCTTTAATATCTTCATAAACCAATAAATAGAATCATGAAAATAGAATTATGCTCATGGAAAAATCATATCAAAGAAAATGTTTTTATATTAAACTTGAAAACATTTACCCTAATTCATCCACCAGATCCCAGAGGTGATTTGCATGGGGCACCAGAGGGGACCCATCATACAGAACAATGGCGGCACCCACAGCCAGACCTGAGACTAACCAATTCCACATCATCCAGCCAACCTATCACATACACAAGTACACAGTAAAAGTAAATTATTTTCAGTTTTAGAATTATCTGCATAAAATAATTTTCACTTTATATTTACTAAGTATGACCCCAAAATTTTGTTTGAAAAGTCAACTATTCTTATAATGCCAGTATTTTTCCAATATAATTAAAATTAGATCCTTTATGCTCCTGTATTTTGTTATGTCACTGTAAGGATCCTTAAAGCGATGTAACAAAATACAGGAGCGTAAAGGATCTAATTTTAATTAGATTGGTATTTCTCATGTATTTTTCAAGAGATTTATATCAAATTCAAGCTTGAGGACTTTCTTCAGTAAACATGGTAAAAGAGAAAATAGAAAACATAGTGAAATTCAACTTCTAATACTTAAATGTACTTATTTTAGAGGTAACCTTATTTTAGCTGTAACCATATTCTCGCGGCTTTTATGCTTCTTCTTGTATGTTTATTCATGTTTACGTTAATGTTATGTATGATTAAAGTAGGATTTAAGACTCACATACATGTACACTAATTTATAATTGTGCTAATCAGTTGAAAAGGCCAGGCACTAAATTTTGATTGTGCTAATTCATGTACGTTTACAGCACTGAAAACTACCTATATGTCTTCAATGTATAGCTTGCTACAAAGGAAAAAGTTCAGGCATTGTGCATATCACAAGAGAAAACCATTACAAAGTAATTAAAAAGGCATTTTTAATGCATTAAATCTGTCCTAATGCTGTAATAAAGTAAACATTCTCCTTACTGTAGTGTAATAAAAGAAAATGTCCTCCCTTCCCATGTTGCTTTGTATGATGTGTTCCTCTAAATGCTTCAGCAAGGTTCCCTGTGGAAAAACATAATCAAAAACAATAAATTGTACCTTTCTGTAGTAAACCCATGTATAATTAGAGGCTTGCAACAGACTTTCAGCACCTTAGCCCATAAACTCCATTTATTTACTAACCCCACAAAATTTTCCCTCATAAAAGTACCAGGTATGTCATTTTTATCAATACCAAATCATTGAATGCTTTGAAAATTCTTCGTATCAACATGATAGAAGTTTGTTTTGAAATACTGTATACAGGAAAATTAATGAATCACTAGTCAGGTGCTCTACCAACCGAGTTATCAAGCCAAGATTTGAAAGTTATGTACTTGATGGATGCAGTTTAAAAAATATCACTGTTTAATGAATTCTGTGGGGGGTTTTTTTAAGTCATGCACACATACTATTCCATAAAGGTAATAAAAGTAATTTTTCCCATCAGACAAGTATTTGTGGAGACTGACTTGTCTGCATGGTCACAAAATGAACTGAATATGGACAAGCATTATTGTTGAGCCCTGTAATTAGTGATGGTGAGTTTCAAGCTCAGCTGTTGCACAAGTTTGATGAAAAAAAATTCTTACAATATTGATTTTTTGAAATAAACGTGAAACTTATTTTTAAGAAGATAACAAGTTACAAACACATTACCAATATGTTGATTTTTGATGTCAGCTTACCCCCACTGAGTGGACCATACACTTAGGGGCTCCAGTGGTCCCTGATGAGTACATGATAAATAATGGATGGTTAAAGGGGACTTGTTCAAAATACAGCTCCACATCTGGGTCACTTGATGAGACAAATTCCTCCAATAAGCAGCTAAATACAACACAAAACATTGTTTTTTATATATCACAAACTCAAAAAAAATCATATACATGTACATGTACATGTATGTATTTGTCTCTTACAAAGTCTCTGCATTGGTATCTGCCTACTGATATTTTTATGTAGGAAAACATGATAGGTAGCAAAACTTATCTAATCTGACATGTAAAATCCTATACAACACATGTACTGTGAAATCATTTATTTTTGTACAGTTAAATTTGCCTGGTTTGAGAAAAATTACTGGTTTGTGAGGATTTCATTTCATGGTGGAAAGACAAACATAATACATGTACACTGTATTGAAGTTTGGAATTGTAAAACTTCACGGAGGATATGAAATGGTAGTTCTCTACATACCACAAAATCATTCAATACCTCCCCCCTTTCTGAAAATTAGTGATTTTACAGTACTCTGTCACATTAGTAATCATAATGATCATTTTACTTTGTTGTTTAGAAATATCATAATGTCAGAATCTAAAAGTAATGAGAATATTTTTGTTCAAAAAGTTTGGGACATAAATCCTCCTCCTGTATTGTCTCACCTGTTAGGAATAGCTGAAATATCACAGGGTGCATCAGGAACAAACCTCAGAACAACAACTTTCTCAAGGTCAGGTAACCCTGCAAAGGGAGACAAACACCATAAACTTGACTGGAATATAAAAATGTCAAAAACAAATTGATGTTTCTCACAAGATCAATTGTGAGAAACAATTGATATAAGGGAAGTAACTCTCCAAAAGGAGTCCGCGATTCAAAGTTTTGAGATCATTTTGGTATAAACCATCCATTAAAAAGGTTTTACTTTACTGATCTCAATGGCAAATATGACAGAAATTAAAAACTTACCAGTCATTCTTACATCTAATTCATGTTACCATAAATAATCATTTGTGTATTGAATCAGAAATACATTGTAACACAGTACCTCTGACAACTTGTTCCAGTTTCTCCAGATGTGAGTGAACTTTGCCATTGTACCATACAGCATTAATACTGAATATCAACTTTGGTTTTATTTGTGAGAATCTGTCCAAAACACCCTACCAAAAACATAACAACAATAGATGAAAAGAATTTCTCTTGTTTATTATACTCTTTACTTTAAATACATATATATTAACTGGATTTATTTTCTGTTCTGCTAAAATGTATATTAAACAAACAAGAGTATAATACAGGTAAATACAACTGGGTATAAAAGGTTTATAACATAAAACCCATAAATATTGTTATAAATTTTAAAATGTGCATTCAATTAACCTTATAGCGTACTAATTTCCTATACCTTTTAAAGATATACCCATAGTATTTTCCTAACTTAGGAACAAAATTAATGTGTTGTTTGATAGTACCTCTTGGCACACTAGCTACCATTTATAATATTTTTGTTAAAATGAAAACAATTATTGGCTACTCATTTGCACATTATTTATAACATTCATTTACCGTAATATTTTTACCAAAAAAATCAGTATCATTTCTGCATAAATTACACTTTTTTTAATTATAATATATCACAGACTTAACATGATGCAAAATTTTGAATTTTACGGAATGGAAATTTTCTGGAATAGGCAATATCAGATGCATTCTCAGGCACAGAGATATAATGAAATATTGTGTTGAGTGAAAACAGTGAATGATTCTTATTCTCTAAGTATCTTTTTAATAAGATGTGCTGGAGAATTTTTCTGACTTACCTGTACCCCAAAGTCTGGAGAGGTAGAGCTCCACACAGCACCTATAGATGCTGCAGCTAACATGGCCTCCAGAGCAACTGTACAGTTTGGGATGTACCCTACATAAATAAGACAAAAATGGGAAGGATTACACATCAAATCCTTCAATAGATACAGAGGCTCCATTGGTAGAGCATATGAAACTGTTTATACACTACTAGTAACCAGATCATAAGACTTACAATACTTTGTACTTGTAGACATACTTTTTTCCATGTGGGATTAATTTACGCTATGTACATGTATGTGGTCACAAATTTTCTTTGGAAATTTGTAACAGCAAACATAAAGTGCATTTAAGACATTTAATGGTACTCCAAGTAATCTGAGTATTTTTCTACCTGTCAATTGAACAGAAATTGTGATTCCGTGGATTATGTGTGACGTAGTTTATATTGGGTTTCAGCCACCCCCATTTTTTTGTATAATGTATTAGTCTGTTATAGAATTTATGATCAAAGAGAGATAACTCTTGGATGTGTGTAAATCCGGAATGTGGGGTATCTTGGGTTAAACTTTTATTGTTGCTGAAACCCGCCAAATAAACGTAACGTACTTCACCTCTCCTGTTCTTTTTAGGTAAGAACATAAATTTGTACATGTTAACATGTTTGTAACTGTTTTCTTGATATATAATATGTTTGATATAAGACATTTTGTTTCTCAAAATATTGCGATTAGGTGAATTTCAATGTATTCGCTAGTATTTTGATGCAGCATGGTCTAGTCACGTGGGTAGAGTTCAGTGAAAAGTCTTTATTTTGAGTTTAAACAATAGTGAACAGGTTATATGTACAGAATTGTTATGTTATAATCACAGAAAGTATTTGCTAAACATATAGATTTGATTTTCTAAAGAATATATACAATTTCATTTGTTTCCGGAATTAGTTGAGTTGCACGGATTAGAGTCATGTTTTAGAGTAGTGTAATCTGTTTCCGGTTTGAGACAAAACGTCAACAAATACAGATGTAAATGTGTTTTGGCTGTTTCGGACATAAAGATATGGTATTATAAAATATTTTATTGATAACTTATCAAACGGAATCTACTAGCCACATGTTTTATTCTAGTCAGTGATATTTTGATGTCATAGTAAATTAGTAGTTGTAAATCCCCTAGACTAAATGAGTGTATGTATGTATAATAATGCGTATCTTGTGTTAGACTTTTTAATTGTTGCTGAAACCCGCCAAATAAACGTAACGTACTTCACCTCTCCTGTTCTTTTTAGATTCTGCCAGGCCAGGGTAACATTTTGGGGGCTCGTCCGGGATTCTTATCATGGCAGAGTTGACAGAGGAAATGTTGGAGGTGAGGTCAAAGCTGATGATGGCACCACTGGACGTACTGAAGGGAATTCTGGAGGAATTCGGGGAGACTGTTGATGCTTCCAAGGGTCGACTAGTGGTGGCTATGCAGGCAGATAAATTCTTCATGAAGGAGATGGAAGGCGCACAGTCTGGAACCACATTGCTCTCAGTAAAATATACTTTAGCAGAGGCAGCTCAGAAAGAACTTGAAAAAACTGTGGGTATGAAAGCGGAAACTGAAAGTGTGAAGGACACTAAGTCTCCAGGGATTTGTGAAGAAGAAATAGAAAAGAAACCGGAAGTCAAGAAAGAAAATCCCACAGCGGTAAAGCTACATAAGGACTTTAAAATCAGTGGCCAGGTTGATTGTAAGGCAGGGATATCTTACACAAGCCTAATTCGACAAATTGAAACTGGTAAACAGAAGGGATATTCAGAGGTTGACATTATTGATGGGGTGATCAAGGCAGTTGTTCCATCCTCGAGTCTTCGTAGTTACCTTGATGGACGACCTGACATAAATCTGGCTACTCTGAGGAGTATTCTAAGAGGACACTATGCAGAAAAAAATGCTACTGAGTTGTACAGTGAACTTGCCAGCGCGACCCAAAATCCGAAGGAAAACCCTAATGATTTCCTTTTGCGTGTGATGGACCTCAGGAACCGGATTCTGTTTGCTTCGCAGGAAGATAACAGTGAACTCAAATACAGTCCAGAACTGGTTGCTGGTCTATTCAGAAGAACAGTTTACACAGGGTTACGGGACACAACATTACGACATGAGATGAGGAAACATTTGGACAAAGTGACTATATCAGATGCAGAGCTCATGCATGAGCTGAATCAGATTCTTATACAAGAGAGTGAAAGACTTAACAAACTCCAATCTAAACACTCGGTGTCTCAAATTAACTCTACCTTGGAGATCAACTCTGTGAAAGAGGCCGTGAAAAATGACCTTGCGAGTGAAATTAAATCTTTACGGCTCGAGATGAATAAACTGAAAGAAATAGTAGGACATTCCCAAAGTGATGTGAGGACGCAACCAGTAAACGCAAGGAGCAGACCAGGATGTGCCGACTGCCAAGCCACCGGCAAGCGTTGCGACCACTGCTGGACATGTGGTGGATCCGGTCATCGTCGACAACAGTGCCCAAACCGGAAGTCTCACCCATCGGGAAACCGCAGCGGGTCGTCTTAGAGGGACAGTTGGCGGCCCAGCAAATGGAATGTCCCAAGAGTTGTTTATCATGTCATCGTCAATTGTCAAGTGAAACTATCAAAGTTTGCACAAGTTGTCATTTAGCCACATATTGTAGTGTAAATTGTCAAAAAGCACATTGGGTTGAACATAAGAAAATTTGTAATGCTGTCAAATATATGAACACAAAATTTTTTGCTGAATGTCAACCTAACAATTTTTCTGCAATTTCTGTAAATGAAATCAAAGGTGATGTTTATGATATTGGGCCGAACATTGTAAAACTTGTCAGTAAGCCATGTCATGTTTGTGTATTATTGAATGAGAAACCTGTGAAAGCATTGTGGGATACAGGGGCCCAAGTTTCACTGTTAAGTAAGTCATTTGTCATGAATTATTGTCCAGATGTAGTTGAAAGTGTTAAGAGTGTTGAAGAATTTTTACAGTCGGAGAAATTTTCATTAGTATCTGCCTCGGGCTCAGATATACCTATTGAAGGTGTTCTTACTGTCAGTTTGAAATTGTTAAAACAAGGTAGTGAAATTCAGGTGCCTTTTCTGATCACCAATGTATCTGGTATGAATGAACCTATTCTTGGGTATAATATTATACAACACCTGGTACAAACTGTACATAGTAGTGATGCTGTTGACTTGTTAAAGTGTACTCTTCCAGCGGCTGATGAGGCTCAGGTCAACGCCCTCTACCGGGAGTTGAAAAACACGGGAGACGGAACACTGGGAATGGTCAAGGTAGGACGCAGGAATATAACCGTACCAAGGCAGTCGTCGATAATCGTCAAAGTACCATTCAAGACCAGACAACTTCAGCATGGCACTAAGGCTGTCTTCATTCCGTCTCAAGAATTGGATGCCTATGGAGTTACATCACAGGAAATGCTCATTGATGTGAAGCCAAAGCGTACTAGACACGTCAAATTGTTGTTGTCTAATCCATCCAAAATGGACTCTGTCCTCCCAAAAGGAACACCTTTAGGACATGTTGAAAGGATTTGTTCATCAATTCACTTTGAGACTACAGGATCTAATAGTGTTCAGACAGTAGTAAATAAAGTGAGTACTAAAAATTGTGAAAAGTGGGATCCGCCTGTTGATCTTTCAAACTGTTCCCTTACCCCAGACCAGAAAAAGAAAGTCCAGGAGCTATTGAGGGAGGAATGTGAGGCGTTTACATGTGATGATGATGATATCGGTTGTGCCGTGGATCTGCAGTTGGAGTTAGAACTGATGGACAAAGAACCAGTGCATAGTTCTTACATGGCTGTACCGAGGCCTCTTTACCAAGAAGTTAAAGATTATATTGCCAACTTGTTACAGAAACGTTGGATTCGAAGATCAACATCCCCATACTCTAGTCCTATTGTGTGTGTAAGGAAGAAGGACGGATCACTCCGTTTATGTGTTGACTATAGGAAGTTAAACGCAAAAACTGTCCACAACCAACATCCAATTCCACGAGTACAGGATGCTCTCGATTCCTTGGGAGGAAGTCGCTGGTTCTCACTTCTTGATCAAAGTAAAGCATACCATCAGGGTTTTGTGAAAGAGGAATGCAGAAAGTACACTTCATTTGTGACACCATGGGGACAGTACGAGTGGAATCGTATTCCATTTGGACTCACAGGTGCTCCTGGAATATTCCAAGCATACATGAATGAAGCTCTAGAAGGACTCAGAGATAAGTGTTGCCTCCCATACTTAGATGACATTTTGGTGTACAGTAATTCGTTTGAGGCTCATTTGAATGACCTTCAGTGTGTGTTGCGTCGTATGAAGGAGAAGGGACTGAAATTGAAACCTAGTAAATGCCATATCTTTCAGAAACAGATCCGTTACTTGGGTCACCTAGTCACTACACAGGGTCATACTGTAGACCCAAATGACCAGGAGGCAGTGTTGAAATTAAAGGATCAGAGGTTTCAAACAGTTGGAGATGTACGGAAAGTGATGGGCTTTATCGGATATTACAGGAGTTATATCCCAAATTTCTCCCGTAGAGCAAAACCCATCTACGATTTACTGAAAGGTGACAATGATGCACCCTTATTGGGGAAGAAGCAGAAGAAAACCAAGTCTCAGAAATCAGGACAGAAGAGTTCATCAGTGCGGATTACATGGACAGCTGAACACCAAAGTATCTTAGAGGATCTCATTGATGTCCTACTTCACCCACCAGTGATGGCTTATCCTGATTTCAACAAACCTTATACTCTCCACATTGATGCATCACAAATGGGCTTGGGAGCTATCCTTTATCAGAAACAGGATAATGACAAGCTGGCTGTAGTTGCTTATGCGTCTAGGACACTGACACCAGCTGAACAAAACTACCACCTTCACTCCGGAAAATTAGAATTCCTAGCACTCAAATGGGCAGTGACAGAGCGATTTAGAGATTACCTTTACTATGCCACTCATTTTGAAGTGTACAGTGACTATAACCCATTGCGATATATATTCACCGCCCCAAAGCTAGATGCTACGAGATTAAGGTGGGTTTCCATGTTGGCAGATTTCCGATTCCATATCCACTACAAGCCCGGTGTGAAAAACAGTGACGCAGATGGACTCAGTCGCATGCCCCTTGATGTGTCCAAGTTTACAGAAAGTTGTTCCCCTGACACCATTGATGCCATTGTGTCAGCAGTAAGGTTAGACGAGACTGTTTGTGGCAGTATTTGTGCACCAGTTAAAGAGGCTGAAGCTGAGGAAGAGAAACTTCAGGGTGGAACCTTTACTTCTGTTAGCAGTGCTACCTTAACAAAGGAACAGAGTAAGGACCCAGACATTGGGCTTATAATTCCTTTTGTACAAAAGGGGACAAGACCGTCAAAGGAAGTAACCAAAGGATGGAGCTCTGCTTCCAAGTGTTTACTACGAGAATGGCCAAAGTTGAAGATGGTCAATGGATTACTTAGGAGGGAGATTTCACTACCTCGAGAAGGACAAATACAACAGCTGGTACTTCCAAAATGTTATAGGAAATTAGCCCTTAAACATTTACATGACGATCTAGGACACTTAGGAGCAGAGAGAGTATTGAGTAGCGCAAGGGATCGATTCTACTGGCCGCACATGGGTTCAGAGATTGAGCGATATGTCACTCAGGAGTGTTGTTGTATCAAGGACAAAAGACCACATCTTCCGCGCAAAGCAGCACTACAACCGATAACTACGACTTGTCCATTGGAACTGGTCTCAATTGATTTCCTCCATTTGGAGCGCTGCAAAGGGGGATATGAATATATTCTTGTGGTGATGGACCACTATACTCGCTTCGCCCAGGTGTATGCCACCAGGAACAAATCGGCTAAGACCGCAGCAGAAAAAGTGTTCAATGATTTTGTGCTAAGGTTTGGAATGCCTAGCAGACTTCACCATGATCAGGGACGTGAATTTGAGAACAGATTTTTCTTTGAGTTCCAGAAGCTGTGTGGAATTCATCACTCTCGTACAACACCCTACCACCCGCAAGGAAATGGCCAGGTGGAGCGTTTCAATAGAACTTTGTTACAAATGTTAAGAACTCTAGAACCATCTTTCAAATCTGACTGGAAATCTCATTTAAACAAAGTCATTCATGCATACAATTGTACGAAGAATGAATCAACTGGATATGCACCATTCTTCTTGTTATTTGGACGTCATCCAACACTGCCCATTGACCTAGTTTTTCCTGAGCTACAGCATTCAGAATCAAAGCGGACTTACTCACAGTATGTCACTCAGTGGAAAGCTCGCATGGAAGAGGTTTACAAAGTTGCATCACAGCAAGCAATGAAGATGTCTGATAAGGGAAAGCGTCAGTATGACAAGGCACTATTGAGCGCACGATTGTATCCTGGAGACCATGTATTGGTGAAGAACCTGTTGGAAAAAGGAGGGCCAGGGAAATTAAGGTCATACTGGGAGCAGGATGTGTATGTGGTACTAAAGCAAGTAAATGAGGATACACCAGTGTACGAGGTGAGGAAGAAGTCAGGACAGGGTGGTATCAGGAGACTTCACAGGAACCTGTTGAGGCAGTGCAATTCTCTACCCGTAGAGTCTGGACATAAGGAGAAGAAAAAAACCTGCCGGATTAAACAACCCTTTAAACCTGCAGTCCCAGTGACAGTTTATGATGCTGACGGCAGCTCCTCTGATTCTGATGGATCAATTGATTTTGGAGGGATCTCTTTAAATCCACATGCAGAACCGTTTGTGCCTCAGCAGCATATTACAGAAAATGATAGCTCGGACTCGGTAATTGAAGTAGAGAATCCTTGTGACTCTCATTCTGAGGAACCGGTTGTGATTTCTGACAGTTCTGGTGATAGTTTCAAGTCAGCCCATAGCTCAGATAGACAATCTGATGATCAGGAGGACCCAAATTCTGAGGATAGATGTGCGGAGCCAGATGTTGAACAAACAAGCGAGACTGAAGACTATCATTCAGAAAGACCTAGGAGAGCAACCAAACCTCCCAGGAAGTTTACATATGATCAGTTAGGGAAACCATCATATGTGCAGACCATTAAACCAGATTTTGAAATTTTTGTGTAGATTTTCACATATTAGTAGACTGTCATGTTTTACAGCTTTAAGGGCAAATGCCCTCGTGAAATCAATACATGTATGTTTATTTAATAATATCATGAGTGATATGAATCACATGCTAATTATAGCATTTATCAAGTATTGTCAAATTTCATTAGTTAATGGTTGTTATATGGGCCATGTACATGTATGCGACAGAGTAAATGTAACCTTAGTGTCTAGCTTTATGTATACTTAGGACATTTTAGAGTGTTGTCTGCAATTTGGCCAGTTGTAGACATTTGGGTATAATCGAGCAAGTTGCATATGTATGTTGTTAAAGGGTCTATGTAATGATAATACAGTATACTGTTCTGTGGAAAACAGAAGCCTGATAATGTTGCTTTATTTTAATTACAAAGAGTGTTTCATTGTAATTGTTAATGTCGGGACAACATTCAATTTTGTAGGGGAGTGTGTGACGTAGTTTATATTGGGTTTCAGCCACCCCCATTTTTTTGTATAATGTATTAGTCTGTTATAGAATTTATGATCAAAGAGAGATAACTCTTGGATGTGTGTAAATCCGGAATGTGGGGTATCTTGGGTTAAACTTTTATTGTTGCTGAAACCCGCCAAATAAACGTAACGTACTTCACCTCTCCTGTTCTTTTTAGGTAAGAACATAAATTTGTACATGTTAACATGTTTGTAACTGTTTTCTTGATATATAATATGTTTGATATAAGACATTTTGTTTCTCAAAATATTGCGATTAGGTGAATTTCAATGTATTCGCTAGTATTTTGATGCAGCATGGTCTAGTCACGTGGGTAGAGTTCAGTGAAAAGTCTTTATTTTGAGTTTAAACAATAGTGAACAGGTTATATGTACAGAATTGTTATGTTATAATCACAGAAAGTATTTGCTAAACATATAGATTTGATTTTCTAAAGAATATATACAATTTCATTTGTTTCCGGAATTAGTTGAGTTGCACGGATTAGAGTCATGTTTTAGAGTAGTGTAATCTGTTTCCGGTTTGAGACAAAACGTCAACAAATACAGATGTAAATGTGTTTTGGCTGTTTCGGACATAAAGATATGGTATTATAAAATATTTTATTGATAACTTATCAAACGGAATCTACTAGCCACATGTTTTATTCTAGTCAGTGATATTTTGATGTCATAGTAAATTAGTAGTTGTAAATCCCCTAGACTAAATGAGTGTATGTATGTATAATAATGCGTATCTTGTGTTAGACTTTTTAATTGTTGCTGAAACCCGCCAAATAAACGTAACGTACTTCACCTCTCCTGTTCTTTTTAGATTCTGCCAGGCCAGGGTAACATATGCCCCCATGGAAAAAAAGTATACATGTATTGTATGTTTAACATTAAGAATGTTAGAATCTGTAAAAATTCAAGATGATCCTGATATTGAACATTTGATCTTTACATTGATGTGAATTTTGTAAAGCAATACTTTACAATGTCTCAGTTGTGTAAAAATAACGTCCATGCACACAGATCAATTCCAAGCTATGATATCATTGGGAAACAAACTTTTTATCCATATTTGGTGGTGATTTGATAAGAACAAACAAAATGTGGAGTCAACAAACATATCCATATAGGTACACGTAATAGTACATTGAAAGCAGATCCTTTGAAGATTTATTACCGTACCTTGAAACCAAGGAAACCCCAGACAACCACCCTCAAGTCCAAGACTAGTAAAATATAATATCTTCCAAATAGCATGGTTAAAGGACTTATCGCATGATCTTTCAAAAATCGTAATTTTATGAAAAATATTATCTACAACCTTGTTTTTAAAATATTGAATACAATAAACGTTATTGAAAGCATATTTTAAGAGATATTGAGAGTTGAAATTCAAATACGGCAATATGCATATTTCAGTCGGATTTCGGCAAAATACTGCTCTGACGTCATAGGCGACAATTCAGTGATAGAGAGATGAGAATATATAAACTATTTACGGAGTTATCAACAACAAATGCAGCTTAATTACGAAAAATGCTGAAAAAAATAATTCCTAGAGTGCTTTTTAATTACTATAGAAACATTAACTAGTTCTAAGGTAGAAGGCTTTTGAGATGTTTTCGTTTTTTTATTCGAAACATTCAGAATCAGTACAGCTCCGATTACGGCAATGTTTCGTGATCGGAAAATTATTTTTCAAGACTGCCATCCTTTACAAAACATAAGTAAATTAATGTTATGCTAAAAACGAAGAATAACAGTTATACAATATTAAATTTGTAAATCAATGAAGTTAATATATGTGATAAGATGACAAATCAAATTGTATTGTGATGGTGAGTTTCTTCGTCTTCGCCGCGTCTCCTTCGATATCGTCGCTGCTATTTTTACAATGTTAACAGATTTTTCAGATTTTTTCTTGATGACAATTCTAAAATATAAGGTTGGACATTCAATTTCATATCGATAAAATCAGTGAAATGGTCGTCCAAAATGCAGAATATCCATGTTGTATCGCGTATATTTTAGTAAGATTAACTATAGAGCTGATCAGCCATTGTCGCCTTTGACGTCACAGGGTCACGTGATCGCTATCTAATTAACTTAGATTTTTAATTCAGGGGTTTTCATTTGAGTCAATAATTGGTTAATTACCGCGGTTTATCTGCAGCAAAAACACAAAATTTATAAACTGTGGTCATAAGGAACGTTTTACGCTTTTAATTTCAAATAATTTAGAAACATGCGATAAGTCCTTTAATGAGGGTTTAAAAACTTCTTCATGGGAAATCATAATAAATCATGCATACCTACGACCCTGTCTCCTGACTGGACCCCCATTTTTCTCATGGCTGCTGCATATCTCGCCACAGAGGATCGGAGTTCCTTAAATGTTTTCTTCTGCATTCCTTTGATCCCAAGTCCTTCACCTGATAAATAAGGAAGAGTTTTAAAATGTTGACTCCATACATGAATAAATTAAGACATATACATGATTTATCACTGATTACTCATTACAGCTTACTCCACTTATATTGAAATTGCTAATTTTGAATTTCCGCTTATTTTGAAATAAAAATAAGTCCCCAGTTTTAGCCTCTCAATTTCTTTGCATTAAAATAACATATTAATGAAATCGGCTATTTTGAAATATCGCTTATATTGAAGCCACTGATCGGTCCCTAGAGGTGATACTGAGTTGTTTTCATAACGGTTATATTGAAGTACTCCCTGGCGGCTGTCATTACCGTTGGTGACAGTAATTATGCCTAACTGTCTGGTTGATATACAAAGGTGTGAATTAATAATTTCTCACCTTATGTGTTTTAATACTGCTTTTACAAAATAAAATGTATTCACTGTTGAATTCTTTGTTTTCACATATACGGATGTATTGAGGCTAGACAATATGGGAACCCCACAGAAAAAAACCTTATCTTTGGACAATAAATATGTATTAGTTATGGCTATTGATAAGAAGACAAAACCTAAATCCGAAATAACTAAGGATTTTGGGATTGACCAGAGTACACTTACGATGATATACAAGCAGCGTTCAGCAAGTAATTGAAGCGGTTGAGTTCGGTGATTTTCTCCAAAAACGTAAAAGAATGCGAACAGGGAATTATAATGAGGTTGAAGATGGTCTTTTCAAATGGTTCACAAACGCAAGATCCTCAAACATTATCCATTTAATTCTTGCTGAGAAATCTAAATAGACTGTAATAGATAAACGATGACCAAATTAATTTGTTCGGGTTTGTTCCTCTTTATTCTAGATCGGGATTGAACTTGTAAAAATGGCGGCTTCACGTCAGTCGATTTCGCTTATATTGAATTACAGATATATTGAAATAATTTGCATGGTCCTCTGAAGTTCAATATATCCGGAGTATGCTGTATATTTCCTAGCATCATTGCAATGTGATTTTATTTTTTTTTATTCTGTTATCCTGCGAATAAAAATAAACTACATGGAAATGAGGCTGTTTACAAGAAGCTCTTCCATTAGCAATATATTTATGCTATGATGTCGATTCTTTTACCTGTAGCATAAACTGCAACACGGTCATCATTGTAACGGAGCAGATTTTCCGCAAAATTAAGGCGGCTCCCTCGAAACCATGTAGGAATCTCTGCAATATTCTTGGATTTATCAATCACCTGAAAATCAAGTTTGCAGCAACTGACAAGATGAAGAACAAAATCTAAAAAAAAAAATCTGAGAAGGATCTGCAAACTACAATCAAGATGAAATTTCAATGAACATTCAGCTGACAAATTTATCTTATATATGGCAAATATTTTTGATTTTTCCAACTTTAATAGTTTGCATTTTAAAACAAGATGTGTTTGTGAAACACTGATGCCCCCGTATGGCAACTTTTAGTAAAGGTTAAACTTTCTCAATGCAAATCAAATATGTTGGTACACAAAGTAAGGTCTTGTCTCTAGGAATAAACCTTTGAATTATGAAAGCCCTAGCAGTGACCATTGAATAGATATGGAAATGGTTAAGTTTTTTCAAAAGTATGTCAAACATCAAGGTCAAGGTCAAATGGTCAAAATTATTGGTACCCAAGGAAAGGCCTTTTCCCAAGAAATACACAGGTGAAATGTGAAAGCCGAAGCACCAATCGTTCAAAAGTTATGACCAAGATTAAAGTTTTCCAAAAGTAGGTCAAACTCCAAGGTCAAGGTCAAAGGGTCAAAGTTGTTGGTATCCAAAGAAAGGTATTCTCACAAGGATTACATATGTTAAGTATGAAAGCCCTAGCACCAACTGTTCAAAAGTTATGGCCAAGGTTAAAGTTTTTCAAAAGTATGTCGAACTCTGGTATCCAAAGGAAGGTCTTGTCACAAGGATTACACATGTGAAGTACGAAAGCCCTAGCACCAATTGTTCAAAAGTTATGGCCAAGGTTTAAGTTTGGTAAAATTTTGCAAAAGTGGGTCAAACTCCAAGGTCTAGGTCAAAAGGTCAAATATGGTGGTACCCAAAGAAAGGTCTTACCACAAGGAATACACATGTGAAATATGAAAGCCATAGCTCCAACCAATCAAAAGTTATGGGCAAGGTTAAAGTTTTTGCGGACAAACAGACAAACAGACAGATGGACAGGGCAAAAACTATATACCCCCGAATCTTCGATACGGAGCATAAAAAGTTATGTAACATTCTGGATAAACTAAAAATGACAAACACATTTCTTAAGATATATATACCATCAGTTCAAGAATTTAAGACATATAAAATGAATACTTTATTGAGAAGGTGATGTTTTATGATTTGAAGGTCTGTTATACAGACAAATCAATATATTACCTCTGTATAAGGCTGTGAGTGGATGACATCGGTAAACTGCCAGACTTCCTCCCAAAACTGGTCATAGTTCTCACAGGACCACTTGTGGAACTCTCTATAAGTCTCTGTAAACATGAATATATATATATATATATATATATATATATATATATATATATATATATATATATATATATATATATATATATATATATATATATATATATATAACCTGACATATGACCCCATGACCTTCTTATTATTTATCAACATTACATGAATTCAATTTCTGAATTCTACCCATCACACCTACATTCTGATCCAATTCATGTTAACCTAGCTAGCATCACTGGTTTTGCATTGCCACTATTTAGAAAAAACATAAGTTTTTGTTTAATTTATCACCCATAACTGGCTGACAATTTTGATGAACAGTGCCTGTTGCCATGTTTGCTTTTGACATGACTAGCTAACAATTAATATTGTCAGCAAGAAATGTGAGAATGGGAAACACTCCTGTTAATTTTTATGTTCCATCACGAGCTATAATTGAGGAGCTATAATTGAGGCACAGATGATTAGTCATTGGTTTCACTGGATTCCATAACTGTATCTATTCAGGGACATATATAGTAATACTGTAGTATTTAGGTCCATGATCTATTTCAAGTCATTTAAAAAAATATAAGTTTTTTAAATGATTATCTGCAGATCCTAAATAAAAAAAATATGATTCAATCAAGACATTGGAGTACAATACAAGATAAATATAAATGGAAATTATTTGGCATCTGGTCCTACATACGTCCCTGCTGGTACATCCAATTTTGTACTCCTTCACTTCAACCCCATGGCACCGATGATTGACAGAGGAAATTCGAGATTCTTAGTTTAACTTACCCAGATTTACACTATATTTTTCATTGATTCTTGTCCTCAATTCATCCATTTTAGTCGACATGGTTCGGTCCGGTTCCCACATAATAGGGGGGATTCCATCTACTGCGGCGTCCATAATTTTCTCTGTTTACCAAAACATCCAACGTGACAAATAATACTTCCGGTAATAAAACATTTTCTACTTTCACTTTGACGCTTTAGACGTCCAATATCGCGAGAATTATTTATTTTTGAGATCTTGTAAATTTATAATTAATAAGTTTTTTTTCGAATTAAAAGAAAAGAAAAATAGAGATACGTACAATGTAGGTTTCTTACGACACACAAACAGGTCTGCTTTCCAGTAACTAGTTTAGATCATATATATATAATGGTCATGAATGCGGACATAGCCTCACCTGACTCGATCTGATTGGTCAAAAGAACACAATAAGAGACGCACCCACTAACCAGTGATCCTAGCGGCAGTGACTGGAATGAAGGACAGAAAACCGAAACCAGTGCTTTGTAACCCCCCTTTCCTCTTTCTGCACACTAAAGAATTCTAATTGCAGTGTAGTTTTATGCACTTAAGTGAACTGTCCATGGATATAAGGAAGTATAAATGATCACACATTTTCAACAACCCTCCTTCCCCGAATAAACTTTTAATCTATTTGCAGTCTCATGTGTCTGAATACCCCCCCCCCCAACACACACACATAAAAAACTGTATAAATGCATTTTTATATATCTACTCGTAAATTCCTTTATCATAACAGATATAATATATGTGTCCCTGGTCTTACGTAGTAGATCGTGCAATTAAGCGCCCCACCCCACCCCTTTCACCATTCCCCAAATCTGGAATGGATTGTTTTCAAACTCGAAGTGTTGATAATTGATAGTATACTTTTTTCTTACCTCAAGACTGATAAATGCCCCCCCCCCCACTTCCCAGTGAAAAAAATGACAAATTAAGAAGAAAAATGACTGAGATATGACCATTTAAAGTAATTCACCATATTCCTCTTAGTAAAAATGTGGAATCTTTTTACTACATTGTACGGTACACCCCCTCCCCTTCCAATAAAAACAAAATAATGTCATGTTATGCATTCTTAAACTGATGAAAGAGCAGGGTTGATTAAAGAGCATATGGATTTTTTGGATGCTTATCTCATGATGAAAATGTATAATCCATGCATATTATGCATACCATTGATTCTGTTTTTGATACTGAAGCAACTTAGTTCTCAGCTGTGTTAACGTTGCTACATGTACATGTATGATAATTTGCATATTCATTTAAAAAAAAAACGCTTTGGGTAATGGTCAAATATTGTTTGCATTGTGGTTGGTTTTGTGGGAATTGGCTTTTGAAGAAAAAAAAAGTGATATTTTAAATAAAATTTAAGAAAATTTGTATTTTCATATTATCTTATGCATTATAGATCTATTTAACTTTATAAACAGATGACATAAAGAAATTATGCATGCTTCTCTACCGATCATTTAAAATTAATTCCTTTAAAAGTTAGCAGAATCATGGACCTACATACTATCAGTAATTAAATCTCTGGCAGAATTTTGTATAAAGGGGGACCTAAAAGATAAACTTTCTAATTCAAATAAATTACAGATTGGAGAGAGAGAGAAAGAGAGAGAGAATTTTAATTCAACACATATCAATACAGGTATTATCAATACGGATATAACCTTGAGTTTCGACGACTGGCTTTTAAAGGTACAAGTGTGGTGTCAACTTCGTTGCTATGAGATTTGTTTACATTGGAGAATTCTATTAAGCGTTAATTCTCTTGGGATTTTAAAAGCACTATAATAAAAAGGGACATATAGCAAAGACAATGGCTGACGACGGTAAGTTCAACACGCATCGTTTCTTCCTAATCAACTAATTAATTAATTGGTGGATATAATTACAAATAATATGTTGTCTTCGGTTATACAGTTGCTTGTTGGCGTGCCAGAAATCCGAATTGTTCCAATACGTGCAAGATTTTGTATTGTTAGGAGATTTCCAAGTGTGTGCGTGGATTGTTTTCAAAAAACACAGTAATGTGTCAGTTTGTATGTTCTTTGATTGTGTAGCTATGTCAAAATACTAAAAAATTCTACGACGACACTTAAATTTTTGATGGTTTCCTAGATGCATACACAATACAACAATTATTTAAAGCTGTTCCGGTATTATTTTTGATTACACGGTCTAAAGAAAAATCAATGGTACATACGAGTATATTGAACTTCGTGTTCAGTGTTGCCTGAAAATCACAAATCGATTAATCTAACACAGTAACACACCCGCACAAAGAAATCGAATTACGTTTTTGATGTATATTCTGTATATCTATATATCCCACACGGGTAACTTATATAGATAAATCTTGTACATTTGTTTATATGAAGTGGAGTTGATATAGGATGAAGTAGGCATAATATTATAAGGAAATTTGAAATTTTGGGACGTAGAGCGAGACCAACAGTGGGTAAAATACAGTCAAGAGAGGGAAGTGGGGGTACGCCCTGCCCTAGTGTATTTTGCACATAAGTTAAATATGACATTGTGTAAAGGTAATAGGGATTTACAGCTAGGTTATATAAATATGTCTCCATATATATGTATTCTGTTGATGTCATGTATTTATATACAATGTTTTTTTTGTACTTTATACATCTTTTGACACAGTGAGAGACTAAATAAACTTGGACTTTGTTACTGCAACCACCCACTAACCCCTTCCGTATTCTTGACAATTAAATGTACTTATATGTAGCAAAAATGTAGGAAAAAGAACATATGAAACCAAACTTTAAGTTACTCAGTAAAAATCTCACTTAAAATCAGTACATACCTTGCTATTTTGTTTGTATATACATTTATATATGGTGCCTCCTCATGCAGTTTCAACTCTTGCTACTACCTCCCCCGCCTTTTTTTTTTTTTTTTTTTTTTTTTTTTTTTTTTTGCAATTATGCATCCTTGTTTGTCAGCATGTCTACAGAAAGCTGATGCATCGGCAATATACCAGAGAAATTACAATTGTTCAAACTAAGTAAACTTTATTATCGAAATTTCTATCTATTTGTTTTGTCCAAAGACTCAATACACAAGACAAATCCTGAAGACTCACAATCTTTTTAAACTGAAATGAACAAAATTCCTGTATTTCTCTCTGTACAGTCATGTGCTATTTTTTGCTGTAGTAGAACAGAGCACATGTTTGTATACTTTATTAATACTCCCCGCGTACTTTTTATCCGTGGTCATGACACCCCGACAGACAAGTGTCAATTACAGCCTGTACTTCATAGAATGGAAAATCAATCAACCAATCAATAATGTCCAAAATACAAAGACGTGGAGGGTGAAATATTATCTGTTAATTGTGCAAAGAAACGCACTAAAGTCTGGGATTAGAAATGCTTCGATTTTCTGGTTTAGATTGCAAGGATCACGTGGACCTGGAAATAAGTGCAAATTAAAATCTTTCCTGGGCAACGATAGAGTTGCATGTACACGTTTAATCAGTAGCTCTTGGATCTTCTATTTTTCGTTTTAAAACGTGAATGAGAATTTTATAATTTTGGATATGGGGAAAATTTCACCAGCAAAACAAAATCAACCCAAGAATGCGAATCCAAAACTTCAGAAATGTAAGTTTCCAGCAATGAAAATTCTTTGCAAAGGAATGGTATTCGAACGGTACTTAATGAAAAGGCTTCAAGCAATATGTTGTACACAACTTACAAAAAAAGGTTGTTGTCGCTTGCACATAGAGCACGGTTTTAATCAGGGAAATGCATTTCTACTTTCAGCATTATGTGTTCTAATTTGCAAAATGCATCCAAGAACAACATCACCAAACTACAACCTAAAAATTTGAGAATGTGCCAATGTGGTCAGCAATTAAGCTGTAGTTGTTTGTTTGTTGTTTAACGTCCCTCTCAGAATTTTTCACTCATATGGAGACGCCACCACTTGCTGATGGAGGGCTAAAAATTTTGACCTATACTCGGCACTTAGGGCCATTGCGCAGTGAGGGATCTTTTTCGTGCCAGTACCTACTGCGACACGGGACCTCGGTTTATACGGTCTCATCCGAAGGACCGCTCTTCAGGTCCCGCAGTGGAATTCGAACCCGCGATGTAAGGATCAACTCCGCGACTCTAGAGCAGACGCTCTAACCACTGCGCCACGCAGGCGACAGCTGTAGTTGTATCAACTATACTTAAAATTGACCAAGTTCATCAGCTAATATCCCTCTCATAAATGATCAAAAATAAAAATCCAGTTACTTTGAATGGTTTGTTAATATTTTGGAACAAAACATAACGCACGTTTTACAATGTTTTCTTCAATATTTCAGCATCATCATCCGTGACTTCAAAGAAGGAGGCAGCAGTGCTAAAGGACACCAGTCTCGCTGTGCTGTCGAGGGAGCTTGGGGCCGTAGACAAATACAGCGGATTAATGCTCGGAATGTATCTAAATGTCCCTACCACAACAATCGTCAACATCGCTAACGCTGCATCAGACGAAGGGTACAGTGACGTCAGCGACAGAACCCGGATTGACACTACACAGAAAATACTGCTCACATGGAAAGACTCTTGGAAAGACATGCGTCCAAAGATAAAAGAGCGGGAAAAAGTGAAAGAACTTGCACGAGCAGTAACTGAGATGGGAAAGTCTGAAATGGCATCTGTGATTACCGAAAAACACGCAGAAAACGCAGAACTGACGGCGGATGCTTTCGTTGGACTCACGTCATGATTCTGAGTGTTAGACCTAAAATATTCAATATCTCAGGAATTTCCACTCATCCTGAAAAAAGACCCCTCAATTTTTTCACCTTTATATTTGGTGTTATTGCCAAACCATTTGTACTGTGAGCCAAAGATTGTCCAAGTCCTTTTAATTAAGTTTTGAACAAATTAAGTGCAGGTTTCATCATGTAGGCAACGCTTATTCTGTAGTGCCGTCCATTTTCGATTCAGGCATATTATTCTGTTTTTACTGCAACATATAAAAATACTGTATTTATCGGTAGCTAAATATGTTTGCAAATACTGTTTTGTTTGATAACAATTCTTATCGATAAATAGCTTGTGTAGTCTATTCAATTAATAAAGCAATTTATTTCTCTATAATGTATGTACATTATCTTTTCATTTAGAATTTCAATAAATGAATGGAGTCCATAACAAAATATGTTTCGTCGAAAATTTAGTGAGGATTAAAATTCAATCTTATCTACTCCTTACAGATTTTTCCTTGAATTGCTGTGTTTCCCAAGGAATATAAAAGCATTAAGATATAAGTTTCCATTTCAGACTTATGACATTTTAAATACATGTAATTTGATTGCTCGTTTGCACCTTCATCACAAATCAAAATGTGGATTCGATACAAATGGATATTAAATGAGAAAAACGTAAAGAAGATGAGCTGTATGGATCTGGTAATAATCGATTACTGTTCTTTAAGAAATCGAGTAGAGTGATATGAATTTACCCGAGATCAAGCTGCAGAGTTACATGTAATTGCCTCTGTATTTCTTACGTTAACTAATTATATAATGTCGCTAATTCAAAGTAAATGCTGGAATATATACACTGGTTGAATTCATCATTAAATATTCAGCGCACTTTGGATTATTTGTGAACAGATTTGTCACAATTTTCTCAATAGTTTGGAGAAGCAAGTCTGAGAGTGTTCATTCCTTGATGCATCATCATTGCCAGTTTGGTCAGCATAGGTCTTCTGGTTACTTTAGAATGAACCTGCTCCAAAAACTTTAACCTGGTCACTCATCCGGAAAATGTAGGTCAGATCCAGCTTTCGAAACAAGTCTGGTAGTGTACATCCTTAGATGTATCATGCAAGTTCGGTCAATATAGGGCTTGGAAATGAGACCTACTCCTAAAACATCTACTTGGTCGTTTAACTGGTACAATGAGTCTTACTAAAAGCTATGAAAAGATATCTGCCCCAAAATCTTTAACCTGGGATGAGACACGGAGGGTATTACATAAGCTCCCCCAACTTCGTTGAGGTGAGCTAAAACTGCACTGGACCTGATCATGATTCGAACCTGGATCTCCTGAATCACTAGTCAGGTGCTCTACCAACCGAATTATCAAGCCACCAGCAATCAAACCTGCCTGACCACCACAACTGTAACATTTTTTCTATGTGTCTGGCTTTCCTAAAGTCAGTCCTACTGTGGTCAGCCCACCAAAACCAAAATGTCTGCTTGACTGGACAATAATACCTTGATTTTTTTTGTATAAAGAGGGTATTTATAGGCATTGCCCCATCCCCAACCCAATGAGGTTTTTTTTTCAAAATAAATAATGTTTCAAGAAATGATTCATCCACAAGTTTCCTGAAGATTAGACACTGAACATGTCCTAATCTTTGCACTGAATTTTTATTTTTCCACTTCATTAATCAGTACAGAAACAAGGTTCTCTCAGAAAACAGCATACAACAATTATATATATATATATATATATATATATATATATATATATATATATATATATATATATATATATATATATATATATATATATATATATATAAGGCCTAAGAAAAAAAAGTTTTTTTACAGTTACATGCACCTGACCAATCCTAGATTTTTGCACCGACCCAAATTCTTGTTTGATGTATGATAGGAAAATTGCATGTCCATACATATTCTTTGAACATTAAATTTTATATGACATAAGTTCCATACCACTTTAATGAGGTACATGTATATGGTAGATGGAAAAAAAGATTTTGCACCAAGAAAATGTGAGCTTCATAAGTGCTCAAAAAGTTTTGTATTTCAACTTTATGTTTATAATAAATAATTTTAAAAATAAAAATATAATCCTACCTACCATCCCATTTTTTTTTTAAATGCATGTAATAGTACACAAACATATTTCTTACTTAGGCCTAAGTACCAATTTTTATGTTAATAATATTGAAAATAAATAAATACTCAAAGAATATTTTTTTTGTTAAAATAAATATAATCCAGAAATTAAAAGATAAAAAAGTGTGTTCTTGAAAAGAAATTTAAAAAAAAATTAAATATAGTATGAAATGAACCAAAAACAAAATTTTGCATATGTACTGCCATTACAGTTGAAAAACATGAAGTTTTGCACAAATGAAATTGAATCGAGATCTACACTGTACATATAATACAACAAATGCAAAATCATAACATATAATTTAAAGAAATCATATTATCTATCATTGTTCATGTAATATGGTACAAATAAAACTGAACAAAAAACAACACTTAACCAGTCGAGATATACCTTATTTGTACACAATTAATGCATGATTTAAATTTGGACACCTTATCAAAAAAAAAAAAAAGAATGTATTATTTTTATGTCCAATACTAGAATAAAGTTTCATTTATATTCTGTATATAACTGTAACAGCTATTTGTTTTTTTTCAAAATGACAACACTATATTCATTTTTAAAAAAATTACTGTGTACTTCATCAATAAAGTTGATGATGTTAAGTTTACAGAAAATTACTTTTTCTGATTAGTCAATCTTATTTTTAATGATTTTTTTTCTTGTCACATGCAGAGTGCACCATTCAACTTCTCTGACATATTCTCTGTATAATGAAGCCATTTCTCTATATAATGAGGCCATTTATAGGATTGTAATGTTGTACATGTACATGTAACCATTGAAATATTGCTCTCCTTTTGTGTCAAAATAAAAATGACAGTTTAACAACTGCAATTTTAACCTCAAATACAATGTAAATCTTAAATACAACACTTATTAAATATAAAGAAACTATAACACAGTACACTAAGCCATGCTGTAAATTATAATAAAACATTTTTTAAAAATATAACTGGTACACCTACTAACAAAAATTATATTCAATCAAAAGTTTTTAAATTATTAAATTATTAGTTTTAAATAAATTTTAATCATAAATCATAAAATATTATCTGATAAATTAACAGCTGTAAAATGCTGCTGCAAACAGGCAGTGTAGCTTGCCATTAACTTGATACATAGCACCACACAATCTCTATATATGACAGTCACAAACCATAAAGAAAACAACACACCCTGTCATGATCTGATTAATTTCTTCCTCTACGCATTAAAAGCGTTCCGAGGCTCTGTCTTTATAATACACACACACAGAGGTCATCATCCAGGTACTTCAGAATCATGAAAAGCTCATATTCTGGGGAAGCTGCAAGTAACATAAAATTACACTGTGAAAAAGTCAAGAATTTTGCATGATTTTTGTGTTGAGTGTGGCAATAGTAAAATGTGCTACAATTAAAACTCACTTCCACATACATGATATACTGACAATGTTAATCCACAATAAAATGTGCAATGTATGGACATGACATGGATTAAAATATTTATGGGTTAACTTAATCCAAGCTGAGGTAAACTGCAGGGTTGTCCCTAAGACCCGGGGGACAGGGAATTTCCCTGCCTATAATGACACAATCCCCCAGTTACTTTGGTATTCCTCCTTACTCCCCTGTCAGGAGAGGAACCCCAGATCCCCTTCTAGTCCTTTAATGTCCCCTGCTATTTTAATTTTTAGGGACAACCCCAAAACTGGATTAATAAACAGAATGAATTCTACAGAGCTTGTTGTACGACACATTTCAATTTTCATGTACAACATCAGTGTGGAATTTCCTTACTTACATACCCTGATGTTATTATTATATATACCAAGGTTTGACATTAACTTTTATATGTATAAGACCTGGTGATAACTCTAGCTCTCTTTGATGTTTTGCAATGAAATTTTTATACCTTTAGTCAATATGACATTAAAAAGGTTCCTATTGATTTTGAGGTCAGAAATTTATATACAGTCAAACCTCCTTATCTCAAACTTGAGTGGGGCCAAGAAAAGAACTTCGAGGATTCGAGATATCCATGGCAAAATACTTATAAAAAAAAGAATAATAATTTTATTTAAGGTTGTTGGAATGACTGATGTTCTTTAACATGTATTATATTATATATTTGTATATCCCAATGAACCCGACTCAGTTGGCTGCAACTTATCAAATAGTCTGTTAAAAGCCATGTTGGTTGATCTTGACACATTGAATATAACCATAATTAATACTAGAAAACTGACCAGTCAGCAAGGGCCCCACCGAGGGGTAGAACACAGGTCTCTACATATATTTCTGTCATAGTTCATGCTATGGGATTGACTCTGCATCTCGTAAGAATCCCACAATTAATCCTTAAACTTCATTGTACTAACCCCGTTGAAAATTCCTTAGGTAAACGCAACGGAAGTGCATAGAGAATATATTACCTATTAAGATAACACCCGAGAGAGATAATTACGTCAGACCAAAACTCTCTCGGACGTTATTGTAATAAGTGATACATTCTTGGTGTACTTCCGTTGCGTTTACCTAAGGAATTTTCAGCGCGTTTGATGCGTTGAACCGACATTTTAGGTTAAAATAAAATAAATACATGTTTTTAAACCCAGAAAGACTAGTGGGGGTACAACGTAAACAAACCGGAGTGGCATACCTTTCTCTCTTATAATGTATAGTGGGGTATTTTTGTGTGGAACGATTATTTTGGGGTTTTCACGATTTCTTCGTATGGTACACATTATGAATAAGTGTAACAAATATAATTTGTAAAAAAAAATGTCCAACAAACCTCGGGGTTGAATTGGGGGGGGGGGGGGGAGGGAGGGGGGGGGGGGGGTCCTGTCCACAAGTACCTGTGGGGTGCAGCTTACAGAATGAGAATTTTAATTGATTACAAAAATTTTAAAATATATGAAGGAGAATATGCAATAACAACTGTATTTATAAAATTTCAAGATAATTCCTAAATATCCAACAACCTGTAAAGAGTATCCCTGTATTTCCATACCGGTAAGGCAGTAAAAAACATATCTATAATAACTCAATTAAATGTATATTTAAACAAGAATAAAGCATGTGTTTTATAAAATGCCAGCCTTCAGTGAATACAAATATCAACCAGACTTGACCTTAACTTCAAAACAAACATCAGTTGCAGACAAAGGTTAATTTATCTTAAAATGACAAATAAAGATAAGCCTGGAAAATTTTCTGCCCTAGTCAAGATAATTAATCCCAAGGGATTAATTGTACTGCTCTCTCATCCTTTTCTTCAAAGTTTACAGTAAGAACTCTTTCAGTAATGATAGAATGGGTTTATTATTGGACTACCCATTAAAATTAATAGTATTCTTGAATTTACATATGGCAGCCAAAAAATGAATAAATAAATAAAATAAATAAATAAAAAAAAATTTTAACCCCCCCCCCCCCCCATATCTTTATGTATATCTTGTTTTTAGAATTCAATAAATTCATAACACATTGTATATTTTACCAAAATAAAGTATGAACATTATTTAAATCCACATATCAGAGAATGTAAACATCATTCAGAATTGACCTTAACTTCAAAACAGACAGAGGTGTTAATTAATCTCAATTTGACAGCAACAGATAATGCTTTGGATTTTCTTCAAGAGGAAAGTTAATTAATCCCATGAGACTAGTTGCAGCTTTCATATTTACAATATGAACATTCTCAGCAGTTATCTCTCTTTGCCCTGGCATTCATTCTAATGTAAAGTTAAGGAATCTACCCCACCACCCCAGCTCCAAACTGGATGACACAGAGAACCAAACTTAGCATCAAAATATGTCTTACTGCCTCTCCAACCAACATACCAAATTTGAACTTAATTGGTCAACTACAAAAAAAGTTATTAGAAAAAAACAGAAAATTTGTGGACGGAAGAATGACAGACGGACAGACAGACAGACGGACGGACAGACAGACAGAGTGATTACTATAGGGCACCGGCAAATCATTGTAGGGCCCTAATTATAATGTGAATATTATAATGAAAGAAACATTATCTCATTAAAGTTAGCAGGTTACAATGTATAAGAAGTAAATTGAAAGGTAGGACAGGGCTAGTGGTTTTATGGTCAGGGCTACTGAATTTCATGGGAAGTAGGCCGACTAGAGACCATTTTATGCAAGATATGAATTTTTCACCTTGACCTTTTGACCTAAATTTCAAAGGAGGTCCAAGTCATTGGAAGATATGAGATATGAATTTCATTAAAAAAAAAAAGCCCAAGGAAAACTAGTGATATCATCCTGAAAACATTTCTTTGCATTGTATGAATTTCTGACCATGACCTTTGACCTTAAAATAAAAAGAAATCTTTTTAAGTCACTAAGATTTATGATTAACTTCATTGAAAACTTCAAAGGGAACTAAAGTTATCATCTGGAAACCATTTTTTGCAATTTATAAATTTCTGACCTTGTCTTTTGACCTCAAATATATAAGGGACTTTTTTAAGGCCATAAAGAGTTGCGGTATATATTGAAAAAAGCTCAAAGAGAACTGAAGTTTTCTAAACTATTATTTGGAATGTATGAACTTCTGGCCTTGTCCTTTGAACTTTTCACCTCAAATCAAAAGGGGTCTTCTTTAGGCCATGTGATTTAAAATTTCATAGCAAAAGCTCAAAGGGTTTTTAAGATATCACCAGAAACAAAGGTGTTACACAAAGATAGAATGTATAACTTTGACCTTCAATATTTTCATCTCAAAATGAATAGGGGTCTTCTTTGGGCCATAGGGAGTTGTAATATAAAATTTCATTGCAAAAGCTCAAAGGCTTTTAAAAATATCACCTGGAAATGAAGCAGAATGTATTAATTTATGACCTTGACCTTTTGACCTCAATATCAATCAGGGTCTTCTTTAGGCCATAGGGAGTTGCGATGTAAAATTTCATCGCAAAATCTTAAAGACTTTGAATTACCATAAGACCGCGGAACATTAACTGGCAAAATTGGAAATATACAGCTTACGTCTTTTCCATCTGTTACAGTCAAAACATTTAATGATAGACAATGAAATGGGCGGGTACAATTCGGCAAGGACGTCCGAGAAAACATTGGATTGAAATTCTAGTTTGAAATTCATTTTCAATCCACCTGAGCTGTTTTCAAATACAGAGTGTGAATGTATGATCAAAAAGACAAATCATTTCAATTCCCAAATACATGTTGTTTGAAATTCATATTTAATCATTGTTTATATGAGTTTTTAGCCTATAATTTTTATATAATATATATATTATATAATATTTTTATAATATTTTTTTAGGGAATAGCTATTTGATTCTAGAAAAAAAAAAGGGGGGGGGGGGGAATTGTCGAGTCAGATCATGCCTTCACATGACAAAATATATTTAATTCTAGGATGACAAGAGGTATTTTCTTTAGCTTTTTCTTCACTGCAAAAAATGTTTGACAATCAAAAACAGGGAGGGGTTGTCCAAACTAAAAAAATAAAAACTTTCTTTTTTATTTCCAAGATCGTTCAGCCCCATCCCCCCCCCCCCCCCCCCCCCCCCCCCACACACACACTTTGCATGCACATACCTAACAGAAATAAAATATTTGTCCCTTTATATTTCTTGAAAAACACTGGACAGAAATTCTGAGTTATACATTTAAACTTCAAAATATTCCGAAATTGAAATTATTTGTCTTCTGGGTCAATCAGTAAGACATTACCATCTAGTGTAGCTGAGGTGGATTGAAAATGAATTTCAAACTAGAATTTCAATCCAATGTTTTCTAGGACGTCCGTGTCGAATTGTACCTGCCCATTCCATTGCATGCATATCATTAAATGTTTTGATTGTAACAGGTGGAAATGATGTGAGCTGCATATTTCCAATTTTGCCAGTTAATGTTCCGTGGTCTTAATGAAACGAGTGTTACACAGACAAAATGACAGATGGATGGACAGACCAAAATTAATATCCCTTTAGTAAGTGGGGAATAATAAACTAATTAAAGTATACATTCTGATAGAAGCTAGTTTTAACACTTCCTCTTCTGACTGTGACTTGTCTATCACAGATGTGACTAAAAATAGTGATTGTGCATTGTTGGGAAATTTTCCTTTACATATTGATGGCTGGGTGGCAGATAAGAAAATCTTTTGAAAAGTTTTAAATTATATGTTGAAATACTGAAATAGGGGTTTACATTTATTTTATCCACATGTCTGTTTCACATACACTTTAAACTACCAGGCCACTCATTTACTAGAATGGGGTAGTCAGAAATGCCTTAGTGTCAAACCTGCATACAATCAAACCTCCTAATCTCGAACTCCAAAGGAAAAACTTCAAGATATCTTAAGATTTGAGATATCAAGGTTACTTGTCTGTTTCATAATCAGTTGATAATGCATTGATTTAATATCGTTAGCTTTGTAAACATAGAATTTACAGAAAAAGTGGTTCGGACTTCCAACTCGTTTCAACATATCCATGGAATTTGAGATATCAGTGTCAGAGATACCAGAGTTTAACGATATACATGTAATACCACTTGGTATTTGAGGTCACTGCACACTACAGAACTGTGGACATCTACTATAGGTTATTTTATTTGTCATTCTCCAAAAACAAATTCTTTGTTTGTCTTTATCTCTTTAAAACTTGAAACATAACCTTAATTTTGGTATGTTGTTTTGCCATATCATTTGTGAAGTCATATGTTCAGTGTACATGTATTTAATCAAAATGTTATTACATGTATTTTTGGCTTCGCAATATATAAATTCACAATAGGTTAAATAAATCTCTCTCTCTCTCTGAGGGTCACACTTGAATGATACTCAAACACATAATTTTCTATAGCATTGTAAATATATCAAATTAAATGATCATTGGTCTACGTAGAATGAAACGGATTTGTTTTTCACCTATATTGACTATAAAATACATACCGCTCCAGAGTATTGTGTATAGATGACGCCCTGTGCATTTGTCTGTTCATTTGTCAGCAGACTTGATGACAAAGTCTGGGCTGTATCAAACAAAACAAGGAAAGGTTTACAGTACATGTATCAACATGATCAATGCAATGAAAGTTAATGCATACATAAACATGATAAAGCTTTTGTTTGCTTAAGTACCATACGTTTTTTAAAGAGCACATTTTTGTAAACTGGGGGGAAAAAAAGAAACTACTGAGCTATTTTCATCCAAAAAATTTTTGCCTGATATACAAGTTTGCACCTGGCATTCATATTGTGCCAATAAATCTTCATACAAAACTTCAAAGAATTTCAAAAAATAATGGAAAGAAATTCAATTTCTTCACTGCTTTTCGTTCAATATTTTACACAATATACTCATTACTTCAGTCTCCTTATGATTTATTCCCCCTGTAGGTACATGTAAAACTTATATCGTTCTATAAATTAAATTCATTAGTGAAGAAATTAACTTGTATAATTTGTTGATTGTTTGCAAGTGTTTTCTCACACGGAAGAAAAATATTACAGGTACATGTCCACTTACTATTACTGTTGAATGGAATAAACTTCTGCATCTCTCACATCTAAAGTTTCTCATTATTTTAAACATATAAACTTTAACCTTGCATTTCAATTGTTTAGTAAAACTTACAGAATGTCTCTTCCCCCAGTTCATCAATGGTTCCCTCGGCTCCCAGAGCTGGGCCACCTTTTTCTCCTTTGGAGGACTGAAATACATGAACATGCACCTGATATTATGACCATTCCAACATGAGTGTTGGTACAAGTGGCAATTTGGACAAATTGCAAACTTGCTTTAGTAAGGGGCATGATTGCAACAAGTTACATTTCCAAATAACTTGCTTAAATATGTCATTAATTGGGAGTATCTGTCCTTGACTTCTGTTTTCTTCAGTACCTAATTCAGATATATCATTCTACTTTATTATTCATTGTTTTAAATCTACTGGTATCTGAACAGCTTTATTCATAATGTACCTGGAATTTATACCCTATAGAAAATGTTTCAGACACTAACATTTATTCTTTCTTATAGTTTCACAAAGTTGAAATAAAACAAATTTTAACTCACTGCAGTAGCCCATCAAGCTATTGATTCAGAAGTTCATTTTAAAGAGCTAGGTTCACTTTATGCATAAAATGGCCCTGTAGGTATACCAATTTATTGACTCACACGTTATGTTCCAGTTTAGACATCAAGATAAAGTAGAGACTTGGTGCTTTCATTTCCTATTAAAATTTTTCTCCTTAAAGTCCAGGTCTTGGAAAACATGCTTTATGGAATTGCAATGTTCTTGGATTTTAAGGAAAACAGGTATATTTAAGTACTTTCAGAGAAGAAAATTAATATGAGCGCACCCTCTGATAAAAAAAATAAAACATGTTTTGTAATCCTCAGAAACGGTTCTATCAGTAAATAATTGCATATTTTAGATCAGAGATTGCGCTCTATATTAAATACCGAAAAATAGCTTTAAAAATTGGCTGTTTTTGTAGAATTGTTCTGGACATGGGGAAAATGATGCATTTCATGACGTCATAATGAATTTAGTAGCCAGAAAATAACGTCATTTTTGGTAGATTTGCAATCGCCAAATGTCTAAATGAAATTTAATGCATTGTCAACTAAAACTAAGCAGTTCCAGTTTTTCAGAAATTCACAGGGCCAATAAAGGCCCTAAGTGAACCTTGTTCTTTACTAACCCACACCAAATTTTGGTAGTCTTGGGCTTTTGAAGACTGGAAAAGTGGGGGGGGGGAATTAATTTGCTGTTTTAACATCTGCTTTCTCAGTAATGAAAGAAGAACATGGATCATTTTCAAAGAATGAAAACGGGGAACATTTTCAGAGAAAAATCATTACATGCCAAACAACATGTCACAAATTCTCAAATCTACAACCACGTACTGAGAAAATAAACTTCAACACCCTGAAAAAGTGAGCCTTTTAACAGAAATTGAAACATGACATGTATTAAAAGCCTTTCTGTAAATCTAACCTCTCTATATTTTTGTAGATATTGCTTCAGTGGTTCCACATAACTATCAAACCCCAATGTGGACATTGCAAACAGGATATCCTCTCCATTAATAGTTTTCCTTTTCTCCTGGTGGCATCGTTCACTCGCTCTGGGTAATGTGTTAAGAAAACTTCTACAGTGATGACACAAGAAGTGCACTTTAATACATCTAGTTTTTGATGTGTTGTTTTTTTTTATTATTATTTCGATGTAACTTACTTATCACACATTAACCCCCCCCCCCCCCCCTGAAATTTTTTTTTAAAAAACGAAAAACAAATAAATTTTTTTGCACAGATGTTGAAAAACTTTTTTAAAAATCCCTGATGTATTAATGCTAACTTCACACTTTCATTCTGCAACAATACATTTTCAACTATGTATATATGTCACGCTCTGCTATGTTTAATAAAATTTCCATCTTAGGTAATGATTTTTTCATATTATGCTCCATGTGGTATTTCAAAATTTGCTTGATTTTTTATTTTAATCTTTATTTTCTGTTAGAAAATTGTGACAATTACAGAAAAAGTCTATTTTAGAAAGCATAAGGCAATTTTCCTTTCAAGCAACCTGAATTCTTGAGCAAGATAAATATGGTAACATTTATAGAAGGATACTCGCTAGTGATGAAGCTAATAAATTCGGATACACACTCCTGTACAGTTTCTTTAGCGTCTTTTGCTATCTGAAAAAAAAACCCACAAGATACGTGTATCTCTAAAACATATTAATTTCTATGTGATTTTTCACTACTTTAAGTGTATTCTATAAAATTTGTTACTTTTGTAAAGATTCTAATATATTTCCCGACTTACTTTTCCTGTTTTTGGTATAGATTTCTTCATAATTCTGGCAACATTTGCAATGGGTAAAAATCGATCCTGCAGTAAAAAGAGAAGACATTTTGATATTTGGCAAAAAAAGTATGTCAAAGTAAAAATGTAATGTCATTATGTGTTTGAATGGTCACTAAATGATAAATGATACTGAAAATAAATTAATGTTCTAGCGAGAAGCATTCCTTCATAATTTCTTGTTATCATTATTTAAAGTGTAATTAATCCATATTTGGACAAATGAAGTGAGTGAGAATATAATGAAGGTTAGGTTTGATTGTGCAGATGGTCTCTTATTAATTTAAGTAAATTCATCATGAAATGCAAAGGGATTGTCTCTCCTGACTTAGGACATGTATGCATACTAGCTTATTATTTTACGTTTAATTTTTTTTTAGCAGATTTGTACTTATTCTCTCAGTTTGCTCATTTACAATGTTTACCTCCCCTTGATTTCATAACTACATGCATTAACAGACCTGTTCTCTTAGAGGCTCATTATCTCCCCTGTTATCATCATCATTCTCGGTGGCTCCTAATTCCTCTCCATCTCCACCACCTACAGACAAAGCAATTCATCACAATTATCTACAACATATAACTGTGTCAATGATATATCTGATATAACAAAATTTCATCACAATTCAAGATTTAACAAATGTTACAGAACAAACCAGGATTCAACCCCAAGTGGATTCCATCTGAGGCCAAAAAAATAATAGTCTTGTTTCCTGCTACCCGACCTACCCTATTTTTTTGCACCCGACCCTAAAGTTTTTTTTTTAGTTTTGGAAAAAAAATTGTGGATTTCAGGAATTTCATGTTCCAAAACTGAAAAAAATATATATTCAAGTGGTATTTCATGAAATTCTATGTTTTAAATATGGACTTTCATAAAATACCACTTGAGTTGTGCATCAAAAGACATGAAATTTAATTTTAAAAGATAATATTGACCTATGACATGTTTAATTTGGTTTTGTATTAGTTCATATCCAAAAAATACCGTTGGAAAAAAATAAAATAAAACAAAAAAATAAAATAATTTTCCTACCTACCTATCCTATTTTTTTCAGGCTGGTAGCAGGAAACAAGACTATTATTTTTTTGGGCCTGATGTAACAACCACACCAACACCAATCTTATAATTTTGACATTTATACTGATACAATGCAAAACAAATTAACATACATGGTAACAAAAGAAAAAAAAAAAATGAAAATCTTATGTTCTTTATATACAGACACCATCTGATTCAGCTGTACTCCTAAACACAAAGACCCCCTAAGGTCTTTACATTGTATCTATGCCAAAAGGAAACCAAATCAGTTCAATAAAATGAATTGGTGTTAACTATAATGATTTACCCTCTTCCAAAGATTAGTGACAGATCTAAACAATATTTTGATTGGTAGTTATATACATCATATGCAGACTGTTTCTCCATGAAAAGAATGGTTTCTCTGTGTTACCATTTACCAGACATTTGTACCAAATTACAACGAACCATCAAAACCATTGTTTGAAAAACTGGGATGGCTAAATGTGTTTGAATTAGTCACGTTACATAAGTGTATTTTATTGTACAAAACTTTTTATGGTATGAGCCCTGAATACCTCCAGGACCTTTTTGTTTTTCATAGCCATGACTCATATTCCCTGCGTTCAGAATTAAATTATAATCTTCGTTTACCAAAACATCGAACAATTCTATTTACAAATTCGATTCAATATTCAGGTGTACATTTATGGAATAACCTACCATTAAATGTAAATTTGTCACCATCTTTACATATTTTTAGAAGAAATGTGGAAAAAATTATTATTAGCCAACGTCTGTAAATATATGTTTGTATATTTCCTTTGTACATATTGTATGATTATTACTATTGTTTTTAAACTATGTCTCCTGAACTATAAATATTGACTTATCTATTTTGAGCCTATATTTCATTAAGTTGAATATTACATTTAATTATTCATGAATTAATGAACTTATCATTACATGTTTTATCTTTGATTGTATCATTTTATGTAATATATTGTTTGTTATTTAGAAGGCCCCGGGGAAGAATAGTACCTTGTACTAATCGGGTTACCTTCTCTAAATAAAGCATTATTATTATTATTATTATTATAACATCATACTTTTGTTGCAAACATTGCATTTCATTTCCAGAATTTTGCATTGCATTTCCAACAATTTTTATTTTCATTTCCGAAGTTTTTTATTTTCATTTCTGACATTTATTTTTTTTACTTTTCCGGAATTTTTAGAGGTACCTTTCCGGCAATTTAAATACGGAAATAAAATTTTAACAGGATATAAATATTACACTTATTTCAAAACCTTGACTCATTTAAAAAAAAATATCATATGATAAATGTTGGAGATGAAAACTACAAAATGTCGGAAATGAAAAGTTCAATATTTTGAAAAATTTCGGAAATGAAATGCAACCATTGCAAACTACTTACCTTCCATAACAAATTGACTCCCCATGAAAGAATCCCCCATTCCATCACCAACCCCATCTCCTGAGTTACTGTCCATAGCCACCTGTAAGTAAACAAATTATTTATATTTTCAGGTTTGAAAATTTCTTCAGACATTAAAATAGCATTCTACCTTGTTCAATGTTTTTGTCGTCTAACCTGTACAACAAAGTACCAGTAACTTAGGCCTTATACGCCAACACTGCAGAGATCAGTTATTTCTAAAACTGATAATAAATCCTAGCTTTTCTTAACTACCTTCTTGGGAGGTTCTAGCAAACTCAAAATAGAAACTTGAAATGTGTTACTCAAGCATCCATGATAACCGTCTTTTCACAAACATTGAAATAATTTATTATCTAAATGACACTTCATTGAATGCAACCTAGAGTACAGTTACAGAAGAGACAATTAATCAACTTTGCCTAGAAAATACTTTTAGTTTAATTGATGGGAAGCAACTCCATTTTGTACAAAATTTTAACATCTTGTGTTCAGTGATATTAAGTTTTTCTGACCTTCCCAAAAGGGTTCCAGAAGATGTGACTGTTAGCAACTGTTACAAAACAGTACCACTCAGGAATATTTTAAAATGTGTTCTCAGAAGCAACGATCTCTTAAAATTATTGTATTTTCCACACAGTGTTGAAATTACAGTGAACAACAGCTTTCAAAAATTAGCACACTTATGACATTGCCAATCTGAAGCCTACTCGAGTTTTATAAATTTTCTGAATCGAGACCCCATGCCCTAATGCCGCACTGCCTTCCTATTGATTGATCGATTCAGCAAAATAAACAAAATGGTTCTGTAATCTTCTTCCGTGTTTTATCATGGCTGCAGCGTTAGCTCACTTATCTTTTATAAAAGATAAACTTGTAGAGGAAGTAAAACAAGGCTGAAAGGAAAATAAGCATAAAACAAAGAATTGACTAATGGACATGATAGTTATCATTCTATAGAACTGCTTAATCTCTGTGATAACATAGATGACACATCAAAATTTACGGATTTTCTGACACAAGCAGTTGAAAATAAATATAGGTTTTTGATCTACCTGCTATGACCTAAATATTTCAATGAAAAGCTAGAACTGCGAGTGTAAAAAAGTTAGCACATTGTCAGAGCTAAAGGAATAAACAAGACACAATTGGAATAAATATTTACCGGTTAACTCTCTCCAATTTCACCTGATCGCCAGAAAAACATATCTTTCATATATTTGGACAGAATCGAAAACAGAGAAAAAAGATGGCGCCAGGTTTTTTTGCCGTTATAAAATTTAACACTCTATTGAATTCATTTTAATGACAATAAATGTTCTTTTTCATATTTACAAGAAATTAAACTTTCCACGTGCTGTCCAATTGGTCGTAAGATTACAATAACAAACCTATGTGATCGGGAAGAATTTGAGAAATTGGTTGGTCAACTATGAGCCAGTTAGAATCAAGGAACTTCCAGCCATTCAACGAATCGACCAGCCTTATAATCTGTTTACTCACGCCCTTGTAATTGTTATACAAATTTTATACTTTTTGCTATATTATTCTCTTTTCCAAATGCGTGTAAGAATTCACTATATAATTCATAAAATTAAATACCAATTAAGTCTGCTAATTTTCAAAGAAGGTATTTCTATTGTATAAATTCAAAGACCTATTAGCAGTTTGCGTATGCAGGTTTAATAAATGGAAGAGCAGAATATGCATCCTATTTTCGGCAACCGACCAAAGAATCCTTTGTTTACTTAATTACGATGCTTGTATATATTAAAATGCGTAACTTTTGGTATGATATATTTTTTTTATTAAGAAATAATCATATAAATCCAAACCAGTTTCAATAGGAATCTCGTGTATAAAAATGCCAAAATATCCATACGCGATGATGACGTATCACTCATACGGAAAGTCCCTTGCATGAGGTGCGTACACCAAAACAAAACTGGAAATGCACATTTACGTTAAAATTTTGAAAGGGAATGACTTTCAAGTTGCTGTAAGTTAAATATATATTTATCATGCAACTTACAATTAATACAATTCCTCCCACAAACGGCCATTTCTTCTTATTTTACGTTTACTAGGCCTATGTTTACCGGTATAAAAAAAATTTCGTCCGAATTTTCTCGACAAAGAAAGAGAAGATTGTGTTCAGTCTCTGCTCTGCACGACAGAGTTGGCGAAAGAGGTAAAAAATCTATCGGACACAGTGTCCTACAGATGTCAAAAAATCACAAAAACTACAGGACATGCTAAAAATTTGCCGGACCTAATGTAAAAAACAACAAAATATGTAAAACTGAATTTTATTTAAGATGCATGAATCAATTAACAATACTTGAATGGACTTTACCATAAATTTCGTACATGGCACACAAAACATCATATGCATATCGTCGTCATACCTTAGCCACTGTCTTTCATTAATCCACTGTGGATTAAACTTCTTACACTTTTTGTTAAAAATTCTTTTCTTTTGAGCTATCAGTATCAGCTTTCGGCACCGACTTTCTTTTTACCGACTCTGTCCATTTAATCGGCCACAGCATAGCACATGTTTACTTGCCGCCTCGATACCGGATATTAACGAACGTTACATAGAAACTAAAATTGAAATTTCCGGTATCATATTATTTTGATTTCCCAAAATATTTAAATCGCCTGAATACTTTTAATATTTTCAATATTATCATCTAAAGAAGTTTTGAAAAATAATGCATTATTTCATTTCTTTAATTATTTTACTATTGATTATTCTGAAAAATCTACCGGACACGGTGTCCGATGTGGTTCTAAAATCCATCGGACTTAGACAAAATTTACCAGAGATCGCCGGCGGGCCGGTACAAAATCCGGTGCCTTTCGCCAACTCTGGCACGATGAAATAGCCATGCATGTAAATACCATCTTTATAATCACAGGCACCTGGAACTTTATAAATAATTTGAAATTAAAGCCCTGAACAAAAAAGGGTAGAATTCATTTATAAACTTTCAGGTGACTGTGTTATCAGAGACATAAATAATGTTATTTATGATGCACACAATGCAGCTTCTTCCCAGGTGCTCCAGATACAAAGGAATAAGAAAACTGTACATTTAATTTCAATTAAAGTGCACATGTATTAAAGATCCTTTTTGATTTTGAATGTGAAATATTTTGTATTTCAGGTGTCTTCAGGTCAGACTGTGCTGGGAGTGAAAGAAATACTGGCTATGCAAATTTCAATGCCAGTGGAGGAGCAGAAACTAGTCTTTAAAGGAAAAGCTCTAGCTGGTAAATCATCATCTTCGCAAGCAAGGGTTTAGGTCTGCTTCACTCCCTATAAACCCAAACCTTTGAATGATTTGCTACTCTGTGTTTTTGTACCAACTAATACATTATATCCTCACTTCATCTCTATTTTCGTGCATTGATAAACCTTTAATAACTTGCTTTACATAACTAACTTTACATAGTTCTTCTTTCTCTCTTTCATATATACCTCTATTTGTTTACAATGGATATTGGACTACAATTTAAAAAATGTTACCAGATTGGTTAAAATCCAGAGTTAAAATGTAATACGCCCAGAAGTTGTTGCTTTTGTCTGCCAAAGTTTAAGTGGCGTAATTTGCTGAAGGTTTTTTGGGGAGCAGATCAAAAGCCCTTGGACAGTAAATGGTGGTATGTTCAAGGGGTACTTGGTAAAAGAATTTCTCACGTAGCTTCTTGAGATATTGCCCAGAAACAGAAGTGTTACACACAGACAGAATGTATGAATATACGACCTTGATCTTTGACCTTTTGACCTCAAAATCAGTAGGGATCTTCCTTAGGCCATAGGGAGTTGTGGTATAAAATTTCATTACAAAAGCTCAAAGGCTTCTCGAGATATCTTGCAGAAACAAAAGTGTTAAAACAGACAAAATTTATGGATTTATGACCTTGACCTTTTGACCTCAAAATCAATAGGGGTCTTCTATAGGCCATCGGAGTTGTTATGTAAAATTTCATTGCAAAAGCTCAAAGTTTTTTCGAGATATCGCTTGGAAACTAAAGTGTTACAGACGGACAGAAATACAGTCAGATGGACAGACAGACTGACCGAAATTAATATCCCCAACTTTCAATGAAAGCGGGGACAATAAACACATGTTACTCAAATCATAGAGCTGCCAATCCCTACAATTTTGGTATAAGGCTTACAGTTCGAGCATCTAAAAATATGCCCCATGATTTCTCTATTCTTCCAATTTTAGTTTTTCTTCATGAAAGTCTGAAATACTGGAATTTTCATAGCTATGACAGAATTGTCTAAATTTTTAAATCATTATCAGACATTTGGTCTGACAAAGTCAAATGTTCTGTAGGACCAGTCAAAGTTTTGTCATACCAGATACATGTACCTTATTTTGACGCTGTGAAAGTTATATGAATAACAGCACCAAAGTGCCCTGGATTATTTTCAGCAGCCTTCAATTTTACAAGTTTCCTTCCTTGGGATAGAAAGTCTTTAATAAAAGACATAAATGACTTGTTTTATGAGTTTGCTATAACAAATTTAATTGGCTATCGTCAACACGCCGCGTACGCGGCCATTTTTCCTGTGTTTGTGACCTTCAGCTGCGCATCCCGATCCCGACCTTTATTAAATTTGCATCACGCTCGATTTTTTCAAATGGTCATCTGGACCGACGTTTTCTTAATTAAAAGTTGTCAGTCCAGACAAATTTTTACCGGCCTTGCCGACAGGACCGACGGATTTCGACAAGTCTGTATGATCCTTCATTTTTCAGTATTATAATAAAAGTCATAGTCCTTAAAGACAGTGCTTGCCTGTATTGTTCCCTTGCTAATTTGCTATCTAAATCATTTTAAAGTAAACAATATGAAAAAAATAAGGCCCTGAACCCCTTCCTGATGATTTTTAATTTCATAATGTTGACATCTCTTAAATCATATGAATACAACATATTCTGACAAGTTTGAAGTTCTTAATCAGCTTTTCCAATTTCTGGACTTTCACCATTTCTTCCTTTTATTGACCTTGTTGTATAAATTAAATTTTTTCTGGTATTCATCATGACCCAATGGGAGAAGATTGTTTTGTGAGCATTTCCTCATTATTTCCTTTAGAAATAAGCTTCTTAAACATGCTAAACAATTTTATTTACACAAAGTGTAAAAAGCTTTTTTTAACTTTTAGCTCACACCTTGTAGAACACTGCACATACATCATTCTCTTTCATATAATTTAAGTTTTTTCAAACTTCTTTATCCCAAACTCAATTGCATCGAGAGAAAAAAAACCCCAGAGATATTTGAAGATTCAACATGTTCAATATATTGAGTGTAAAATACATAAAGAGAAAGTGGTTGGGACTTCCAACTCAATTCAACATATCCATGTAATAGATATCAATATTCAAAATACAGAAATTTACCTGTAATTCTAATAAGTAATTAATTCTAATAAGTAATTTTTCCTAACATATTGATATTATATATTACAGATGACAAAAGGCTGAGTTACTACAATATCAAAGAGGGAGACAGGTTATTCCTATTTAGCAAAAAACCCGAGAAAACTGGCTCTCCTTCACTGGGGAATGTTCCAAAATTTGCTGCAGACCTCTCCTATTGCAGTACCACTGTTCTCTGGGACAAACTAAGAGTATTCTTACAGAGGCATTTCACACCACAGGATGTGGAAAAAGTCCTCATTGAATTTCAGAAAGTAAGTGTCGAAGGGTTAGCTATCATTAATTCTTTGAGCTGAATGCAATGCATGCAAATTCTGGGTAAGAGACTACCAGTAGTTTATTAAGATTTTATATGCTGTAGAAATTGGACCACTGTCACATATGAAGAAAATAAAATAAACCAGCTCTTCTTAGGGCAACTCTTTTTCTTGATTTATTATTTTACACCATTTTGACCCAACTGCACCAATTACTGTGGAATCATTTTAATTCGTGGGGGGTCAATGTTCATGGACAAGCAAAATTTTACTTGTTCGAGGGGACGTAATTTCGTGGGTTACTCGTTTATACGGTAGATTCAATTAATCAATATGTTTACAAAATAAACGTTCGTGGGGATGTAAATTCGTGGGTAAGGGTAACGAAATCCACGAACATTGGTCCCCCACGAACAATGATGATTCCACAGTACTCTCACAACGCTATGTTCTCCACTCTCCAAAGTTACCTTTGCTTTCAAGATACAGAAAATACACAGGTATTTGTGGGCAGGACCCTTCCCTCCTCCCAGATATAAAACCCCACGACTAGTTCAACTTTTTCCCCACAAATTATATCAATCACACTTATTTATCATGTATACCATATTAAAAAATATTGAGAATAATCCTAAATGACCATTCCATACAAAAAATACCCCACCATACATAATAAGAGAGAAAGGTATGCCACACCGGTTTGTTTACATCACATGCACCCACTGCCTTTCTTATTATGTACAGTGGAGTATTTTTTTTTGTATTGATTAGTTGTTTAGGTTATTTTTCTCCATATTTTTCTTATGGTATACATGATTAATAAGTCTGATAAATATAATATGTGAAAAAAGTTGAACTAGCCCTAGGGTGTATATTGAAGGGGTGGAGGGGTGGAGGTTCTGTCCACAAGTACCTGTGAGAAATATATAAAATTTTGCAATTTTTCTGTTAATGGCGAAAATCACAACAGCGTTTATTGCACTTGGAGAAAATTAGGGTTGCAGCGTTTCACTTAACTCTTCAATAGTGTGATAATCTTGTACCTTTTACCGGTACATGTATAAAAATTAAGATATGCATGATAATTAACAGTGTAAAAAAGTTTATCAGGATTTTTCAATTAAAATGTAATCATGGTATAAAATAGATGTTATACAGTTCTGGTCAATTTAGAGTAAAATGGTTTAGAAATGTATGTATGGTTTCCAGAATTTCAACTCCAGCCTACAGAGGCTAAGCCTAGATGACATTGAGCGACTTGCTATTACCAAACTCAGACAGACAAATGGAGCACAAGAAGTTAGCTAGCAGTGTAGTGCACAGTGGCTTTAAACTACATTTTATCTGTGATTCCTGAATAATCAATATGTATCATTTTGTCTGACATTGCATAATTTATGAACATCATCAGTGTATACATTGTAATAGGAATGATTTTTATTCAACCTCCTTTTATGGATGAATTATTTTAAATTCATTATAATATTTATGGGTTGTTTAATTTGGCATTTAGATAGCTAAGCTGGCATGTTCAATTTGTTGTTTTTAATCAAATGCATTATCTTGTCACCTATTTATTTACCCACACATGTGATTTTATGTAATTCTTTATTGAAATCATAAGTTTTCCTTATGCATTTTGGATCTGCATTATGCATTTTATAATGGGCATATTGATTTTTTTAAGAGTGTTCACAAAATGTAACTTATTTTAATCAATACAGCTCATGAAAGTAATTTATTTTTCATTGTAGATATGTGGTATGTCTTAAGCCACAACTACCGGTACATTTAGCTTGTCTAATGCAGAAATAAATTACACATGTACCTACAGAATTATTTTTTTATAATATTATTTGAATACATCAATTTGGAAATATTGCCTACACTGTTAAAGGTTTCTAGCTCTATTCCCCTGATGATTAAAGCAGTGCATGTATGTTATGATCTTTTTTCTTCTTAGATATACCTGCCAATACCTAATAAAAATGATGTTCCAGTCAAAATGGGTATTGATTGTGATTCACAGGATCGAAGCATAAGGCTTAAGTGATTGGTAGATTAAAGTAATTTTCTGTATTTCCCTAATTTCATGAATTTTTGCTATTTTTTAAATGTGTTTTTCTTTGCAATTGAGTATATCTCTGATTTTCTTGCAAAAAATCTGATTTTGCTGCAAAAAAGGGGGAGGATAAAATAAATTTGTAACCTTCCAGTAATCTTCATGTTTGCTGTCATTTCTAGATGAAATCAATATTGAAAATATACACGGAAAAGATTAATATATTATGTATGGAGCTACTGCATGTGCTTAAATTTGGACTAGATTTTTTTAACAGAGTGTAACTCCAACCCAAAATTGATCATTGTGTAAAGGGGAATAATTTTGTGTTCTTTTTAAAAAAAAAAAAGATTTATTCCCCTTTTCACTCAAGTTTATAAATAATGTTTTGTTTTTGTTTTTCTTTTTAAAAATCATTAATTTGAAATAGCAAATAATATAATAAAACATTTTTATTTACATCCTTTATTCGATTAAACTTTGATTTATCTTGATTCAGGTAATACGCATCGTGACTGTTCGAAATGGAAATAAATGAGTATGAGTTGTTTCATATAGAATAAGTTAAAGTACGAACTACCAAACACCCGTCACTCCAAAATCACAGGATTGATAATTTTTTGCACATATTTTATCAAAAAACTGTCAATGAGGAGCAACTTTCCTTCAAGCACGACAATTACGGAAACTGTTGGTGTAGCAGAGTTTATTTCAATAATCTGGGGCGTTTTAGTTGACGCATATCTCTCTATTCAACACGAACAGTATGATGTTCAGAGCAAGTTGTTAGTTTTCCTAATAGTCTGGCTGATTTTGAATCTGCTTCTGATTACTATTGCCTGGAGATATTACGGAGAGAGGATTTTTGAGAAACTTTATCGTTAGAGTAAGTATGTTAGAGGAAATGAAAATTCCAATCTAATTAAAATTAAACCTTTCATCTTGCTCTTCGTAAATCTATTTCAGTATTTGTCGCTTTCACGAGCGACAAATAGATTTACGAGAACGAGCTGAAAGGTCTAATTTTAATTAATTGTGGAAATTCACTCTCCATGATACAGGCATTTACTTCGTATACAGCCCCTATCTTTCCACAGGGTACCTTATTCAATTTCAGGCACCCCCACGCTCATATTTATATTAATTTATCAATCATTAACTTACTTTAAGTTTTTCACATGATATAGTTCGCATCAAGAGACCTTTTTCTTCTCTAACTTATCATTCCAGATGTCCTTTGTCAAGCCTCTCATTTGTTCCTCGGAAATTATCTAAGCACATTTAAGGAGGCCCAGTCTACTTGATCTGTGCATATGTTTTCATGCAGCGTTGTATCAGATACGTCACAGTACCCTTGAATGCCGACACAATTGAATGCAATAATCAGTTTAAATGAGGTCAAATTGCACTAAAACATTTCGCAATTCGTGCATGGTGGATTGCGCATGTGAAAAGCTTATACTCATTCTGGCATTTCTATCAGTACCTATGTTTTCATATAATTTTTTTTTTTTTAAATTAACAGTTTAACAAAACTTATTTAGGTAATATTGTCAATTCCTATGTAGAGATTCAACAGATTTGTCTCCACGTTTAAAAATGACTGGAACTGAAAGGAAACATATTTATAGACTTTCTCTTTCAAAATATTTAATTAACATTTTTTGTTGAAAACTTACACATGTATACAGTAACTTGAATTTCTTTTATCATCTATGAGTCAGTTTAATGCAACCAAGAAAAATAAATAAGTTCTCTACATAGTACCATAATTATGAAACTAACTTTTTTGCCCTTTTAAAACCCTCCTCCTTTCCAGTAAAACCATGTTGTGTGTAAAATTAGATAGAATATGAAAAGAAAAATATTTCAAAATGTTAGAAGCAGTTTCTTTCACATAACACTCAGTATAAAAATCATTTGTTGATATTATGTAAATTTATGGCAACTTACAAGCATCTTACGTGTAAATGTTCAGTCCATTTTTGTGTTTTAATATGCTCCCTTTTAACTACAATAGAGGCAATCCCCAATTTTCCTTTCATTTTTAAAATGAGAAATGGCTATGTATATGATGTATGAAAAACAAAGTTTTTCACCCTTTAGTGTTTTTTATTTTTTAATTTCTTTATTAGGTAGTTTTAGCATATAATTGTGTGTAAAACCACCAAAAAATGGTCCATATTTTGAAATGGTAAATGGTCCCCATTTCATTACAGTCAAGACAAAATTTCATTTTGATTTTTCTAAGCATGGGACATACAAATGTATATCCAAAGTTTAAAAATATTTGCCGGACCATTTTTATAATTTTGATCTAGATTGGGCTTCATTAAAACTTTACACAAAATACATTATCTTCTGGTTAGGGTTATAGAGTACGATACAACCAAAGACTTCCGAGCTTACTATGAAGTCTTTGGTTTTATCAGGTCTCTTTAAGCAAATTATGTCATTTTAAAGTAAGTTTAACTTAATGATAGATGAAATAGTAGGGGATGTCGGAAATTGAATTAGATACCTTGTGGAAAATGAAAGAAGGGGGTGTCCTGTGTACAATTATGAAATAAATGTCTGTGCTCCTTGTTCTCAAAATGCTTATATTGGACAGTGTTGGACCATATAATTCCAGTCTTCCTCCCTTGAAAATTTTGCCTTAGTATGCAAATTTCCCTTCATGGTTCATCTACCTATTTTGTTTTTCTCCATTACATGCAATGACTTCTATTGCTTAACAAAATATGTAGGACATCATTATGATAAAGGAAATTTCTTTCTCTCAGATAATGAGAGAAATTGGTAGAGTAACTGGCTTTTAATCAAATATGCCAAGGAATGATGGTTAGTTACACTTCCAGCATTACTGTCGACATCTCTGATTACTAGATTTTTTAAAGAGGAAGATGATTTTATATGGATGGAAAGGGGCCCCCAGGGATAGTTTTTAAACATAAAATTTTGTTTTGAATATAATTATTTTTCAGAGAATAAGCAGTGCTGTAACAGTTTAACCATGTCAGCCATAAAGAAATTTTTCCAAAAGAAGAAGTTAGATGTCAAGTTCAAGAAGGCTGGAGAGGGACATAAATTGACAGATGATACAAGATCAGCACCCTCTTCATCACGGCCACAATCTGTTCAAACCCCAAGGTCAGGGCCGTCTGAGGAGGCAGCTCGAGCAGCTGAGGCAGCCTTAATGAGAACAACTAAAAACCAGACTAAATCAGGTACATTTTACAAAGTTTTTAAGAATTTATGGAATGTATAGCTAATATATCCACATTTTACAACACTGTTTATTTTGAAGCATTAAAAAGTATTGGGCATACTATCTAGACAAGTGTATAGTTATTGTAACACAATGCTTCCTAAGCACTCGAGTATCTCTTACAAATTTAGCATTGATTTCATCTGTAATGTCTGATACTGATACTGTTTGTATATGTATTTACAATAGTGTGCTCAGTTTTTATCCATGATGATGCATGATCATAACATTAGTAGAAAAAATTTCTTGCAGAACAAGTCCTCAGATTAACATACAAAAAGTTTGTTCTTAAAGTTTCAGTTTTATCTATGGACAATCTGATGCAGTTATTTAGAATCACTTGGCATTCTTGAAGAATGAATTTTTGTTTGTGCTGTTTTTGGTAGACCCAAACTACATTGCTAAAGCAAGAATGAGAAGGGAGATGGAGGAGGAGAAAAAAGCTGCAGAACAAGCGATGAAGCTGGCGAGCCAATACAGGGAGGAACCAAAGGAAATTGTCAAGGACTCCGCCCCTGTACTAAACAGTATACTCTACACCTGCCCTGATATAGGTAAAGAATAAAAATATTCTCAGGGAATTCAAAATTAGTAGTCTCCCAATGATTTTTGGTGCCTATAAGCTGCTTCTGTATTAGCTCATTTATCATCAGGCTTCAGGGCCATAAAACTGAGATGTGCTCACTTTTGATCTCAGTCTCAATTTTATAAAAGGAATTAATAATCAGTCTCAATTTTACAAAAGGAATTAATAATAGAAAAGTGAGACTGAGATAAAAAATAAGCTCGTCTTAGTTTTATGGCCCCAAATCCAGAGGTTCATATCTAAGTTTTAGATACATGCAAACTATGTGCATCTTAAAAAATAACTTACAGTGCAAAAAAAAAATTGAAGGTGCGTCTTCTCTTTCAGCAAGATGACTGCAGAACGTATTAAAAAAAATGTAGAATTTACATGTAAATATCCAACCTTTGACCTATGCAATTTACCATCTAGAGACTTGTTATTTTCAGGACCTGCAGTTTTGCCAAAAGAGGAGATGAATAAATACATCCATGAGTTTTTACTGTCTCAGCTAGCAGAGGAGCCAGCAATGGCTTCCGCCCTCATGATCCAAACATTAAACAAGGACAAAGAGAAAGTGAAAGTATGTGTAGAAACTCTGACAAAATACCTTGACAATCTCATTAATAACCCATCCGAAGAAAAGTTCCGCAAGATAAGACTTTCCAACAAAGCCTTCATAGAGAGAGTGAGAAATCTGGCTGGAACAGATGAATTTTTACAAGCTGTTGGCTTTACAATTAGAAAACTGCCTTTTGAAGATGGAGAGACTGATTTTTATGTGATAGAAGAGGAGGTAGCAAAAGACTCAGGTTGTCTAGAGAATATAAAAGAAATTCTTTTAACAGCAGAGCCCATTAGGCCACAACTTGATAGAAATTTAAAGGTCTACCATCCCTCACCTTCAGCATCCAGATTTAACATTCCTGATGAGTTTTACAACATCTCACCAGCAGAGCTCAAGCGAGAACAACAAGCACGTCAAGAAGCCACAGAAAAACTAGGAATGTTGCGTACCAAGGCAATGCGGGAAAGGGATGAGAGAAGAGAACTCACTAAATATCGCTTTGTCCTAATCAGAGTCCGTTTTCATGATGTGCTTTTGGAGGGCACTTTTAAAGCTAATGAACCATTTTCCTGTTTAGTTGATTTTGTGAGAGAGAATTTAGAGCATGACTGGATTCCATTTCACTTGAGTTCATCTGGTGGACAAAAACTGACAGATCACTCTTTGACATTTGCAGAGTTGGGTCTGGCCCCTGCCGCTGTGGTTAACTTCTCCTGGGACAAGGAGGTGATGGAAGAGGTCAAAGCTCAGCAGGGGAACAAAGGAAGCAACTCATCATTAAAACAAGAGCTTATGGCAAGAATTCAAGACTTGTAATGTTTAAAAAAAATTATAAGGATTATGTACACAAGTAGAAACAGCATTTATCGGAGAATAGAATCAATTTCTTTCATAAGATTTGTTACAAATTTAATGAGATGGCTTGAACCAACTGTTACTGTATTTTGATGTTGAATTTTTACTATTTGAAAATGTTTTATTATGTGGGAAAGTATTATCAAAAGTTTTCTATAATATTTAAATGATTAAAAGTACTTGTACATGTAGCAATGATAAGTTGATAATCTGAGCCAAACTTCTTGTTTGCATGTTATTTTCTCATCATCTTTTAACTACTGAAACACAGAAGTGAACAGTTTGATAAAGTATCTAAGCTAGTCAGATGGGATTTTTTTTAATGTTTTAATTCATTGAAGCATAATATCAAAGCTATTCATTGCCATGCAAAACACAATTGTTTATGAACAACATGAATAAATAAAATAATATTAAGGTAGTCCGCTCCTCAGGTTCTGAAAATCAGGTGTTGAATAATTTAAGAATTAAAATGCTCACAAAAATATCTCTGAATTCTCAAAGTATTTACCCATAGTAAATCTCAAATAAATTTTCAGAATATGCAAATAAAAAGACCTACTATGAATTTTCTAATTGAAAATTGATCAACTAATATATTTTAGGATAAAAAAAAAATATAGATATCCTGTCATTTGATGAAAATTGCATGATTTTTACACTTATACAGTACTTAAGTTTCTTCTGTTTACTTCAATTTATTTTATAATGCATAGTGTTATAAAGCGTTTCCTATCATTGCAAAACACCATAAACCACTTCTAATTTCATATCATGCAAATAAACATTGGAATCTAAAGACTTTATTAAAGGAAATTGGATTTCTGTGAATATGTAATTTTTTAAAATACTTTTATGGGGTACAAACATCAACTTTTAAAAGACCGTTTCTAAGACTTCAAAAAACCTTGAATCACACTGAGATGCATAAAATGAAAATTGTTGCGTGAAAAGATTTCAATTTCAAGCTTTAATTTGAGACTTTTTGAATTAAATAATAAATTAGAGTTATCTTTCCTGGCCGAGGAGCGGCTATTCAGAATGAGTGCTTGAACCTTTCAAACTTCTTCAAATAACTGAATAAATCTCTGAAATGCATGTACCATTAAGGATAAAATTGTTCATTATTATATTAATTATTTTCTTTAAGTTCTTTTAATTATTTGTGGTAGAGTTTCTTTTATTGTACAGAACATGCAGAATGTATAATTAAACTTTAGCTGTATTAATGGTGATTCTTAGTACAGCCTGCACATGTTTATGAATAAATTATGTTCATGATTAAAATGTTACTGTCTTGTCATAATAATTGGTAGATTTCCACATATAGAATTCAAGAACGAAGCAATTACAGGGCTTTTCCGACCATGAAATATGAAAACATCGTTTAAACACACACAGGAACAAAGATAAGAAACATGGATTTTTAAACAATTCCTTCAAAACTTTTCTCCAGCAAGAGATCATTAAATATTCTCTACAATTCGTATTCGTAATAATATTCCCTTGGGGGTCCGTCTAAAAAACACAAGAAGCTTGAAATTCATTTTAAGATAGAAATGTAGCATAGATCTGAAAAAAAAATATTGATTGTGACTTACATATTGAATTTAAATTTGGAACATGTTTCCAACTTTAAGCGGAATGATGACCCTTGGATTAATGTTGAATTGGTTTGAGCTTTTTCATGTACATGTAGTATTGACACATATAGATCCATATTGGAGAGTTACTACTAAGTATATTAAATGTAAATGGTATAGAATGTCATTTTTTAGAGAAATGGCAGACAAATACAATACAGATAATATATAATTTTATGATCTTGATACTGACAAAATTTCCCGTACTATGCATAGTTGGTACTGCGTCATGCGAGTGCATATCGGTTTTAAAGGAGATGGGCGAACTAGTCGAGAAAAAATGCTTATGGTTCGAAAGTGAAAAATAAAATCTCAAGTATAATATTTTCTGTGATATTTCAGTTAACATTAACGTATATACTTATTGTAAAATATCAATAATTTGCAACAATCTCACAAATAATTCGTCTATGAAATAGCACGTACGCACCAAAGAGGGCAAAAATGATCATTTCGTCACACTACAACACAATTTTTGATATAGACGTGCGTCTGTTGGGTGCAAGTCCCAGGAATTTTTTTTTTTTTTTTTTTTTTTTTTTGCTGAGAAAATTTGTCTACAGAAAAGTTTTGTTTGTCATAATTGTATACCTTTAAAAAATTAGAATTTGTTCATAATACTTAGTTCACAAATTGAATTTGATTTTTATGTATTTGAAGCTTTAGGATCTAAGAGGAAAAGTAGACAACAATAGTACAGATACGTAACTAGATTGATCTTGACACCGAGACAAAATTTCCTATGCTCTTAATGAGACTACTTCATACTGATTTGTATTGGTGTCCAGCTGCAATAGTGAAGCTCTCTATTTTATTTTTTCGGAGAGGAGTCCTATACCAAAAACGTCATATTAAAAAAAAATGGTGAGGACAGCATTTTTACAGCTAATTGGTATCCAATTTTTATTTTTATAAGACAACACTGACAGTTATTTATGGTAGACTCATATAATATGCTTTCACTTACACAATCGTATATTCAAAACAATTAATGCACTCTATAGTCGGTCTATTCTCCAGATGCATATTGCACCATACTTCTTCGAAACACCTTTAGTGTTCAAAGTGTACAAGTATTTGCAGGAAACTCAAGAAGGTCAACAGTTATCACCCAGCTGGTAAATACTGGCCTGTGTTTCAGAGTTAACAGCTTCGTTTAGATACTGCAGAACTCAACGGAAAGTCCTCTTTTCTTAAGTTTCACTCTGTGTGTCAGGTGGATATGCAATGTTTTATATCCTCATTATCTGCACCAATTTTCATCAGAAGTCTGTTCAGCTGCGAACGAGTGGAGTTTTCTTTTTGCAGAAGATTTGGAAAGGTGAAAATGTTTTTGAAAGAAATATTGGCAAGATGTCTGCTAAAACTTGAGGGAACTACGACATTAGCCTCAAACTGAACACCGGTGTACTCTGGCGAGGAAGCATCATTCGTGTACATATTGCTGTTCATTTGAGAGAGTAAATACTTGACAATATCTGAGTATGGAGATGACTGAAGTATTTCACACGAATCTGATTCGAACACTCTCGTCAGTTCACTGGTGAATACTATAACTATGAAGTCACATGTTTTCAGCTTCTTGTGTGCCCAATCGTACATGTTCTGATTAACATCCTTCAAATGATCAATGAAGCATACAACACTAAATTTAGGAACACTTTTTAGTATATTGCGAAAGTGCACAGAACACGACTCGTTCGGCGCAATGTCTATTATTAGGATTTCTTTTTTAGACTGTGGCGTGGAAGTCTCGATCACAGAAACAAGTGGTTCACTACTATAGGATTCAGACGTTCTCCCTTCCGAGGTTCTTGATCTTCCTGTTGTAAGACAATATAATATACTGTTATATACTATAATAAGAAAATATAATATACCGTAATTTACCATAATAAGAAAATATAATATACCGTAATATACCATATAATAAGAAAATATAATATACCGTAATTCACACAATAAAAGTATAAATAAAGTATGGCAAAAATCTGTGTCAAACACAACAGTGCAAAATATTTGCGCTCTACGTTGAAATTAAAAATGAGACTATGCTTTAATAAATTTCAAATAATTTTCTTTAAATTAAAACTTACGTTTATGGACAAAAAACACAATAAATGTGACTACTGCACAAATTACAATGACCACGGGAATGATGAAGTATAGAACACGCGTAGAGGGCGTCGACCTCTCGGTGCTGACATTTTCTCTCCCAGAAGGGTGTATATAAGAGATAGGGCTGTCTATCCGCGGTGTGTCTACAAAGTAATGTCAGAGTCATTCTACAGTTCTCATTTTATTTTAAAATAAGATTTTGTATTGTTAGGCATACCAATATGCAGGGGAAAACAAAGCATTCCTTTAAAAAAAATATTAAGAGGGGATGGAGGATAGACTGGGGTAGAGTTCTTTTGTCGGTTTGAATTTAATTGCCATCAAGAGTTTGGAAGAAGGGGGGTCGACAAAGAAAAAAAAACCGAGTATTGCAGGCTAGATTTTTCCCTTTTATCATGTAAAAGACTTGACATATTTGTGCAGTGTTGGTTCATAATTTTGAATTTAATTACTGTCTCAGTGAAGAATGACTGTACTGGCTGACGAACAGTTCTCGGACATTTCTGCTTTGCTAAATATTTGGTAAAAATGCTGAAAAGTGTTATTCAAAAATTAATAAGTTATTTATAAAACCCACGTTTAAACATATATACTTCTTTACGTTTAGCATATACAAAAAGACAATTAAATACATGATAATTTCCAAATATATTAAGCCGGAATATGTACCAGTTCTCGAATGCTTTTGTATCGTTTTTATTTAATTCCAAAGTCAATCCGCAGATTCTTTCTTCTTTTTTCGGTTCATTTAATTGAAAAAAATCTGGAGGGGATATAGCATACGCTTTAAATCAGAAATTATTATTTGACATAAATTTCTTATCTAAGCTTGCTTTAACAATGTCAACTTTTCACAGAGCTAGTAAGGTAATAAAGAATACAGCGCTTATTTCCGCAAAGTCTTGAACCTATGTTTTCTTTTTGCAGATTTTTTTTTTTTTTTTTGGGGGGGGGGGGGGGGGGTCGTTGTATCACACACAGTTCCAATACATACAGATAAACGGTCACCGGCGAGTAGGCTTTAACTTACAAAACAGTTTAATGTATGAACAATCCTCGCATGGAGATGGGATCCATTTGTGCTTCGAGTCACAAGACAGATAAACCTGTTAAAAAAGCGTTTTATCAGTATCATAATAATAAATATACATATTACAGGTGAACTAATGTCAGGTACAAAAAATAGTCAATATTAGAATAAAAAGTTCATCAATAACCAGCTTCTTGCTACAGTCAGGTTAAAATCAAGATCTAATGTTTCTACAACGTTTCTCTTTATAACATAGAGACCTATATAGAGTGTTAAATTGGAAAGATGAAATGTACAAAAAATATAATAACTGAGCTTAGTATCTTAATTTTACCTGAAATATCTGGACTTGGCTGTTGTTTAGTCCGTTCGCCTCAAAATATTTTTCACATACCGTAGCATTTTCCTGTAAAAGATACGCTATTTAGAGAACTCTTGCATGTTTGTCATTTTTAAAAACAAGACACATTTTCGTATTCCATCTGAAAAGCAAAACATAATTTTTTTTTTAACTTTCGGTAAGCGAAACACCATCTTACAGCGCAGATGATTTCCCCCATGGGAATCTGTTTGTTATTATGTTTGAGATATACGTCGAATCTGGCGGAAACAGCCAACAGAAGGGAAAGACTTTTCCAGAAAACTTTTTGAAGCAGAGCCAGTAGCACAAAACCGTTATCTGTCTGTCTGACTACCACCTGGAAACACCCACACAAGATGTCAGGGAGTCTCCACTCTATTGAAGAAATTTCCAAAATCAAAATTAAAACTATAGATTTTTGACAAAATCAAGATCCCTCCAGTATTCAGAAATGGAAAGTATACTTTATATACACTGTACAAGTTGCAGATTTATTCCCAGTAAAAAAAATATATATTTCAATATTGATACTTAATATAACAAAGACGTTGATTACCCTAAATTGTAATTGCAGGAATATTACTAGTATTTTAGTGAGCCCTTTTACATAAACTAAATTCTGAAATGTTCATTCAATTGCAATCAACATATTGATGAATAGTAGATTATGTAACCTTGTATTTCTTGTTGGTCGGAACAGAGAGGGGTTTTTAGAGCAGTACTGTTCTCTGTCCCCAGAAGTGTCACTATGTTACACGGGAAACAAAGCAACAACAGCAAGGTTTTCATCGACCAAGGTTTTATCATCTTCCTAGAATAACATACATGCATATTTAACACTTGTTTTGGTATTAATGAAATCAATTAATTGTAATTTAATTTAATTAAATTTTATTCCGATGGAGTATAGCTTAATTTGTTTTACTGAGCAATACAAAGAATAATTTCAAAGAAGAATTGTGTATATTCTAATTTTGATTTTTTTTTTTTTTTTTTTTTTTTGGTGGATATCTATTGTTTCGTTTACTTCTTTTTTCCTTTTTAGCTTACTTTTTCGACATTTTTCTTTACAATAAAATTTAATTCGAAAAGAGATATTGCTATATTGAGAAATAACATTAATGATTTAAGAATCGTAAGAAAAAAAGATGTTGTTTCAAGTCGGTTTTTACATTTAAAAGAACATTAAATGTTGTTTCGAACAGAGACATATAATAATCTCTTACATGTCTCTGTTTCGAAGAGGGCTTTTAATAGATACATATATTCCAGGCGCTGATCCAGTAATTTTTTCCAGGGGGTTCACCCCAGTGAAAAAATAAATCCAAGCCAGAAATTTCTTGACAAGCAAAAACAAAAAACAAACCAAAACAAACAAACAAACAAAAAACAAAAAAAAAAAACAAAAAAAAAAAAAGGGGGGGGGGGGTCTAAGGTCACTTTTAGTTGGTTTGGTATTTGCATTTTTAAATAACTCGGCAAATTCCAGGGGGGTGTCCGGAACCCCCCCCCCCCGACCCCCTCTAGATCCGCGCATGTATTCAATATTAACGGTCTTAATTATGGTATGTATGAATAATGACTGCATTTAATTCCCATCAAAAATAGATGTTACAAGTATTCCTTATCATATATTTTTCAATCAAATGTTAAAAACGCAATGATTTGTCATGTTAATTGTATCCAACTTTAGACTGAAAATTAATAAACGACAAAAGAAATTATTTGATTGTCTTACCTCATAACAGTTCAGTGTTAAATAAAAACAATCTTTTCCTCGCTCTACGTCAGAACAGCCCCCGTTTTTGACAGCTGGCCCGTGGGCATATATCAGGGTCTGTATCATATACTATGCTAAAACAGCTGTGACTGAAGTCATGTGTTCGTTTTGGCTCTAGGTTTACCGAAGAAGGTGAAAATGTGCGTGTCATCGCTAAAACCAATATAGCTGATGAATGACAAAGAAGGAAAAAATATCATTTTTACAGAGACAGGCATAAAATATATCACAAAAAGATAGACCAGTGCCGAACTGATTAGAGAAATTACGACGAGGCCCATTACTACAATTTTCTTTTGGATTTCATATATGATGTTTTGAAGGAAAAAAAACGGGAAATGATATTCCTAATCGTTATCAGAAACTGGGGCATTGATTGTGAAACTCTATATTCCCATTAGTACTATCTGTCTCAGAAAACAGTCATAAAGTCATACATCGGAAACGGAATGATATTCAAGGACAGACTAGAATATGAAACCTCTTTTTTGAAATTAAACTCGGTCATGGAAAAATGTAAACAATCACACTTGGTCATATCATGTGCTGGTCCCCCTCAATTCTAGTGAATTTTCGATTCAATCTAAACATGTGTTGCCAATAAACATGTATCCGATGTCGTTTTAAACGAGTAAATCGTCCTTCTTGGTACACAATAAAAATTCCAATACAGGGACTATTACGGTGAAAAGCGTATTCACTACAAAAGCCGAGACATTAAACGCTGTGGGGGGAACGATTAAGGAATCGACTATTTAAGCAAAAATTGGACATATTGAATGCAGATTCGCATTCTATTTATGGTTCTATATATAAATAAAACCAGTTTCATTCCACGATTATGAAAGCACAATATGCATAGTTTCTATTAAATGTTATTTTAAAAAACGGTTTTCAATTCACAACTCTAATATATAGGGTTTTCAATTTACAACTCTAATAGAATAATGTCAAACTACTCCGAGAGTTGAGGACTTAATTTTGCCTTTACTGCCACCCGGTAAATTAGATAAAATTACATGACGGTATATTGTAAAGGAATTTCAATCGATGTACTTTAGGATACATTGCCATCTTAATCACTTTAAAGAATGTATTCTGATTCATATTTGATTTCACCAAGCTTTGAATCCGTGACATATATTTTAAAGAATGGCCACGAAATAAATAACATTATGGCTAGTTTTGTGTTATCCTCTTTGAATTAGAACTCTTTAATTTGACTGTTCTTGGACTGTATATGATTGTATTAGCATTGAAGATGCATACAAAATTAATACCAAAAAAAATAGAAGCGTACAAGACTAGGTTGTCTACAAAATACCCAACAAATCCATATAATAATAGGAAAAATGAGTTTTCTAGCCATAAACTATTATCAAGTAAAGAAGAAAAAATCAAGTTCGTAAGTCATAATTTAAAAAAAAAATGCAATTTCTTATATTTAATACAGAGCTCTGTTTAATAATTTTAATGGTCATGAACCCCCGACCCCCATCCCTCTTTATTGCATACTGTTTCAAGTTCTGCTTAGCTCCTAAATAAAAGGTTATTTATAATTTCTGACATACATCGAGTTTTTTTTTTCGATCCAATTCAACCTTCGAAGTCTGATTTCCCTAATCTGTTTAAAACGCTTACACACAAAGAAACAGCGAATATTTAACTATAAGTAATGGTAGACGATTCAGTATATAAGATGTACTTTACGGTATTGACTAATTCTTTGTAAGGTTAAGATATTAAGGTCACAATAACTGATTTATATATGCCTCATGAAAAAAAAAAGAAAAATATTTTGTACTTACTGAAGGACACGTTTCATCGGGTAAACAGAAATAAATAACAGAGAGCTATAAAGGCTACACACCATTCATCTCATTTTAATATCATGCTGTTCTTCAGCAGGTTAAATAGATTTTCACCTCTCGATATGCTTCAATTCCTTTTTAAAATTCTTTCGACACGCTGTTATTGATCTAATAGCGTATTTACAATCATGGTAGAATTTTAAATTAGAAAACCAGTTATCAGTTTTGACGTGCTTTCATAATTTGAACCTCGGATTGGGATAAACATTCACATGATGTAGTAGTTCTTCATTCTCTAACAAATGATGTTAGAAATATTAGTCCTGAAAAATGTGCCGAGAAACTACAAGGGGTGGTTGAGGTTATTAAACAGAAGTGGAAGGACGTTCACACCATCATATCTCTAACCACACCAAGAGAAGACAACTCCTTGCACAAGGTAAACTGTGAGATCCTGGATGGGATAATAAAGAGAGACTACATGGAGTATCCTGGAGTTTATATTTCTGACAACGAAAACATGTGGCATGGACATCTACCTACAATCGAACTACTGAATCCCAATGATAAATTTCACTTGTCTCCGAAGGGAACATCCATATTAGCGTCCAACACGAAGAGAGCAATGCACACCGTATTAAAAATCGGCAACAACTCCAAGGGATATACAAATAAGTATCGAAATAGGTCAAACTACAACAACCAGGAAAAGCATTTCCAGGCGAATAACCGTAACAATTACTATAGGAGCAGTTTAAGCTGGAATCATCAGTACCAGGACGATAATTATAACCGCCAACTTAGAAAAAGTCCGAACTATTTTCGTTGAGCATGGAAAGGGCCATCAACACAAGGGTGGTTAATTGTAATTCAAGTTGTTCTGTAGATCTGAAACTGGTGAACCTTAAAATTATAACTTAGTTAATTTTCTTTATTTGTTTAAATTTTATCACAGTAGAATACAGTTAAGGGTCCAAAATGGACAAGTATATGTATAAAAATAGCATAAAAATTTGTTATTGGAATGTTGGAGGAATTTTTACACAGGGTGAGAATAAACTAAATGACAAATTATTTTTGAAGGAGGTGAAAAACTATGATATTATTATATTAAGTGAAACACATGTTGGGTATAATACCAATCTTTTTATTGATGGTTTTACATACTTCCCTGTATGTAGGGACATGTCTGCAAATGGAAGATTTTATGGGGGAATTGGCATTTTTCGTAAAAATTGTATTAAGGAACATATTAAGTTATTACCAGGTACCCAGAAAGATTTTCAGTGGATTAAGATAGAAAAAAGGTTTTTTAATCTTCAAAATGATATTTATCTTTGTGCATGTTACATTCCACCTTCGAATTCAACTTACTTTCAAAAGTTAAATTATGATGTTATTGAAATTATTGAGAAAGATGTTAATAAGTTTAAGTATAAGGGGGAAATTATGATTTGTGGGGATATGAATGCACGCACTGCTTCATCAGATGATTTTATAGAACATGATGATGTAAGGTACCTTCCTCTTTGTAAAACATATAAGATTGATGATAATTTTTGTAAACGTAGTAATCGTGATGTCATTTTAAATGAAAGAGGTAAAGAATTGATTGATTTTTGTATAAGTAATCAGTTGAGAATTATTAATGGTAGATGTATGGGGGATATTTTTGGTGATTACACATGTTTTAACACACATGGTCAAAGCACAATTGACTACCTTGTTGCAAGTGAACACTTAGTTAAACAAATTCTATATTTTAGGGTATCAAATTTTATCCCAACTCTTTCTGATTGTCACTGTAAAATATCATGGGAAGTTTTAGCAAAATTTAAGGAAATTAATTCAAATGCTACTAATGCCAGAACCTTGCATCCCGCCCCTCAAAATTTTAAATGGAATGAAGATTCCCCTATTAAATTTCAGATGGCTCTAAGTTCAGATAGGATACAAGAAAAAATCAAGTCTTTTTTAGATTCTTTTATTACAGAATCTACTTCTACTGATATCGAGAAAAAGGCAGAAGAATTCAATGACATTATCATAACTGCTGCTAACATGTCATTAAATAAGCCAGGTCATAAAAGTAAGAATATTAAAAAGCATAAAAATAAAAAGTGGTTTGATTCAGACTTGCAAACAATGCGCCGTAGATTGATTGCGCATGGAAAAATTTATAGCATATTTCCAAAGGATCCAGTTGTTAAGAATCATTACTACAGACTTCTTAGAGAGTACAATAAATTAAGAAAATTTAAGCGTAAAAATTTCCAAAACTCCATTCTAAATCAACTTGATGCACTTCAAAATAAACAACCAAAACAATATTGGAAATTAATTAATGACCTAAAAGATAATAATAAAGACAATTCTGCTGCAAACATAGATTCTGAAACGTGGGTAAATCATTTTCGCAACCTTCATTCTGTTTGTGATAACTCTTTTAAATCAAGGATACAAGAGCTAGATTCAATTTTGGCTGACATGGAGAAAAATCCATCCTTTAATGAACTGGATTTCAAGATTTCACATAAGGAAATTGTAGATGCAATAGCAAATTTAAAATATGGAAAAGCCAAGGGGCTTGATTTGATATCTAATGAAATGTTAAAACATAGTCAGTCCTATTTACTCTCCTGTATACATAAGCTCTTTAATAGTTGTTTCACATATGGTATTTATCCTCAAACTTGGAGTAACGGGTACATAAGTCCAATTTTTAAGTCTGAGGATCCAAACAACCCTGCAAATTATAGGGGTATTACAATTACCAGCACACTTGGCAAGTTATTCAACAGCATTCTGAACTCTAGATTAGATAAATTTCTTAAAGAACATAATCTAATTCACCAATCTCAAATGGGTTTTACCAAAGATGCAAGAACATCTGATCATCTATTTGTGCTTAGGTGTTTAATTGATAAATACTGTAGCTTAAAAGAAGGAAGACTATATGCTTGTTTTATTGACTTTCATAAAGCTTTTGACAGTGTTATCCACACAGGATTAAAGCTCAAATTACTTCACATGAATGTTGGATCTAAATTTTATAATATTATAAGTAATATATATAAGAATAGTCAGGCATGTGTGAAAATTGGAAGGTTCTTCTCGGATCCATTTCCAATAGCTATAGGTGTCCGTCAAGGGGATAACTTGAGCCCTTCTTTATTTAAAATATTTATAAATGATTTTCCATCATATTTAGATTCATGTATTGATGAAGTATCACTTCAGACAAAAACTGTTAACTGTTTAATGTATGCAGATGACATTGTTATTTTATCAGCATCAGCTCAAGGTATACAAGCAAGACTTTCTAAACTTGAAAAGTATTGCTCTGATTGGTGTTTAAAGGTAAACATTCAAAAAACTAAAGTCATGATCTTTAATAAAGCTGGTCGTAATTTCACGCAAAAACTAATGTTTCAAAATAATAGGATAGACTGTGTATCTAGGTACAAATATCTTGGAGTTCACCTAACTGCATCTGGAAGTTTTCATGTAGCAAGATCAGAGCTTTATAAAAAGGCGTTAAAAGCATATTATAAACTGAGAAATGATTTTATTAATTTGAATCCTGGGATTAAAACGAGTATACATGTATTTGACTCTACTATTAAACCAATTCTTTTGTATAATGCAGAGGTGTGGGGTGCAAGTAATATCAATACTGAAAGATTCCTAAAATGCCAAAAGTTAGAAGTTGAAGACTGTTTCAGAAATCTACTTTGTGAAAGAATACACCTTAAATTCTGTAAATATATTCTTGGTGTTCATAAGAAAAGTACAAATTTTGCAGTATTGTCTGAATTGGGAAGGTTCCCCCTGCATTATGATATTGTCAAATTGTTAATCAAAAGTTGGTATAGATTTGAAAATTTGTCCACAGAATTTCCTTTACTTAAAGATGCATATGAATGTAGTAAAAATCTTTATGTACATGGAAAGAACTCATGGTTCGCATTTGTACAGAAATTAAGAAATATACTGAATATCAAAGATGAAGTAATTTGTTATGGGAAGCATAAATTTAAGTCACTCTGTCATAAAACCATATTAGATTATTATATAAAAAATTGGTATACAAGTCAACAAAGTTATACTGATGGTAAATTAAGCACATATGTAAAACTCAAACAAAATTGGGGTTATGAGAATTATTTATCAGTAGTTAAAAATTTTCATCACAGAAAATCTCTATGTAAATTAAGAATTTCTTGTCACAGATTGCAAATTGAAGTGGGAAGATTTACCAACATCCCTCGTGAAGATCGATTATGCAATAGATGTAACTCTAACAGTGTAGATGATGAAACTCATTTTCTCATAACATGTAAAAAATATGATCATCAAAGAAAAGAAATTTTTCAATCAATTAAAAGTAAATTTCCCAATTTCTCGGCATTAGATGATGAACAAAAACTTTTTTGGTTACTCAATACTGAAGACAAAGAAACTCTTAATTCTGTGGGCAAATTCATAAATGATAACATGTTGTAGTAGTCATACAGTTTTATATATAGTATTCCCTTTAACTGAAATAGTACAATATTATTGTTGAAATGAGTAATGTCATTTACAAGTTGTTATACTATCCATTGGCATATCTTTTCTTTATTATTGTAATAATTTCATACTTGTCTGTTATGGGCTCTAAATTAGAAAATAAATGTTCTGTTCTGTTCTGTTCTGTACTTAAATGTCTACATTATGATAGAATTTCATTACGACTGTGCTTCATTAACTTTTATCAAAGAAATGTACTGCGAAACCTGTACTCATCTATATAGATTCGTGATTGATTAAAGTATATTATGGCGCTTTAAATTAGTGTGAAGAATTCAAGTTTCTGTTAGCATTCACCTATAAGTGACGTTTGTTGTCATTAATCCACCCGATCCTTAGCTCAGTATCAATTTTAGGATGAAGTTCATTGGTTATATATTACCCCCAAGCAGAAGTTCTGGAGGGCATGCCCATGTCTGGGATATTATATTCTCTTAAACTGTTACATGGCATATCTTCAGAAAAACCAAAGGTCATGACACAAATCTAGATCACAATCACATAGTTTGAACTCATTCCAATTATTGCACTTTCAAAGGTATTGTCCGAAAACGACCTGAATGAGATATGGCCTTGATTAAACGTTTTGACACACCAACGACATATTCAGGTTTGAGTCCTCTAAAAGAGTTATGGACGGACAGACAAACAATAATGTCAAAACCAAAATCTTGTCCCTTAAGTGGTACAAACCTCGAGGGCCATAAATTTGGTTCAGGGAGAGAATCTCAAAGTCGATAAAGCAATGCGGAAGAAGTTTGTACAATTACCATAATACTTTAGGGGGGTAAAATGACACGTAAAAAATCTTTCGACTCGGACAAAACATCAGTAATTAAACTTAAAGTAGAGCAAAAATATTTAAACTTGATTTCGATCTTACATATATCGGAGGTCAAAATATCTCCAAAAAATTAGGCTATACGCATGTTCTTGTGGAATAAAAGAAAGTTAAGAAATAAATCCCGCTTTTTAAATTCTTTCTTTAAATTCAAAACCTTTATTTTTTGACCTAATTTTTTAGGATTACCAGAAGTTTCAGATTTTACTTATCAATTGTAATAAATAGCATTATAAGAATTGACTTACACTTTTAGAGAAGAGTTTGACCCCTTGAGGTTTGAGAATTATCGGATTAAAACAATTATATAAATCAAAACCAATAAAATAAGAATTGTATGCTTAATTGTGTCATTAAAAACGGAACCTATCCCCCGAAATCAAGTCATGTTCCGGCTCATCTTTGTGTATATTCTTATGGTTGTTCAAGGTAATATTCTCCTTTCTTGATCTATTTATTTAATAATAACTTAATAAATGAATCAGTGTAGGAAAAATTATTGTAGAGAAATTAAAGATAAATCATTCTGTTCTTCGAATATTTTGCTAAAATCAAGGGAAAAAAAGAATATCACTCAAACAGTAATTGTAATACAGTGGTTGAAAATCTTAATATCGAAGTTTTATATATAATAATATAATAATTTTTACAGTCTGTTCAAGGTAATATTCTCCTTTCTTGATCTATATTTAATAATAGCTTAATAAATAATTCAATGTAGAAAAAATTATTGTTGAGAAATTAAAAACAAATCATTCTGTTCTTCGAATATTTGGCTAAAATCAAGGGAAAAAAAGAACATCACTCAAACAGCAGTTGTAATACAATGGTTGAAAATCTTAATATCGAAGTTTTATATATAATAATATAATAATTTTCACAGTCTTTTGAATTAAGGAAACCGAGGTAATAAAAAAAATTTAAAGCATTTTTTTATGAATCAAAGCAGACAAAATACAAAATAAAAAAAAACAAAAAACAAAATAAAGTACATGATATTAATTAATACGATTTGCATGTTTAATTAAATGTATTGTATCGTGCAATAATTTGACTATGCTATGGTACATGCACATAATATAAATTTTTTTAAGATAAGAAATGGCATGGATCTCATCAGGATATATTTATTTTGCTTTCTGTTATAACTGATTTATAGAATATTGATACTTGACTTTCCCAATGACGTTGAGATCTTTGATTAAATGTATAACTACTGAATTGACAATTAACCTAAAGGGAGGAACATGTTTACGAGGGTCCTCCCAAAATTCCGTAGACTGAGCTCATATTTTTCACAGAAATTAATGTATCTTTATTAAATTTTGGGGGGGTGTTGGCAGATAAATAATGAATTAAATAATGAAGTTTTAAGACGATTACTTCAAAACAATTCAAATGATAAGAATTGAAATGTTATCGTTCCCTAAAACCCGGAGCAATCTCCTCCGAATGTTAACTGTTCAGATTTTTTTGAGGAAATACACTAAATACCAGAATCAAATTCTTTAATTAATATAGATATAATTGTGAAATATCTTAATCATTACGATATGATTAAACATTAAAATGTATGAACAAAGTATGTGAATGTACACGTATGATATAATAATATTTTGAAAACTCTGTTTCTACTAGTTTTTCGTCTGTCTCCTATATTGGAGTTGCACAGTGTCACTCTTGCCCGATTCTTCGGTCGATCTTCTTCTTCTTTTTTTTTTTTTAGTTTACCTTCTCCACATACTTAGAGAAACCGTTCCAGTCATTTTAATAAACTAAGGACCAGAAAACATTTCCATGTGTATCGAATATTTATGACTTATAGATTTCTGTAGGATTGAATTCAGAAGGAAAACAGTCCAGTGAGCCGCCTGTGTCAACACAGCCGTCATTTTTCAATAAGTCAAATTTCAACGTTGTAAAATTCATATTCGTTAAAGCATATATAGGCCTATACACAAAAATTTGAGAAAAGGTGATTAATAATACAATATTAAGAATATTCAATTCCATTCGTGAAATACTGAGCAGTGAATACTTTTTCGCAGGATTTTAAATATTATCTAACGATTTTTAATTGCAATTTTTAGATACTGCGCCGCCTTCTTACATTCAAATATTTTATTTAAATAGGTTTAATCTGTGTATTTACACAATGTTTGTCCATAAATTAATTAGTTATTGTTGTTTTAATCTATGTACAAAGTTTCATTAATTTATGACACCGGGATCCTACAAAACTACGCTTGTCTACAGAATTTTGGGACGACCCTCGTAATAAAATAAAATTATATTTTCACGATAAATGGGAAACCATTTAGAAAGCAAGTTCTTAATAAGTCTAATGTAACTTCACCTAGATTTCTGGACACTTTATGTTTGACCCAGTTGTATAGCTTACAACTGAATGGGTGGTCCATATCTTGACACAAGGTCATCTGGAAAATGTCAAGGTCAAAGAGATTACAGTTGAAAAATTTGTGTCCATTCCATACTTTGAAGGGGAGAACACTGTAAATTTAAAACAACGCCAAAGTCTCACATAGAATTTGAAAGTACAGACTTTATATCGAATGAAGGTAAACACAAAATTTCCATGAAAAACCTAACCATGTTTCAAATTTTAATTTACTTTCACCAATAAATTCAAAATTTACAAGTTGATATCTGGTCAACAACTTTGTAAATGAGAAACACCCAAAATTCACGACTGGAAGCTAAGTCATAATCCTAAATCATATACATTTGAAGGTCACAGAAATGTGCAACTGCAATTCTTTTTATTATGCAGTTTATATACACTTTTTTCAAATATGGACTGTTGTGGGAATACCCTTAATAGAATCATTAACACAGCTAGGACAGATGTAATTTAGTTTGGTCAACTTTGTCTTCTGCGCATGTATAACTGAACCACACTCGGGGGATTCAATGAGTTCATGAATAAATAACACAAACTTTTTTTTCTCAGAAATCAGCAATATTTCTCATATAAATTTATATTCAAATGGGTACTAACCTGAATAATGTTTGCCAGGTAAAATGAGAAAATTTTGTTAAGATTTTGTCACAATGTTTAAAATGTGCGCAAAATCTTGTATAGAGTTACATAGAAAACGACACAAGGTCGCATATCTTAGCACCAAAGAAAACTTATGATTTCTTTATATTTTAGGGATTTATTAATTTAAGTAATTTCTATTCCAAATCAGTCAAAATATATACATATAAATCCAGGCATCAATTTTTTGTTTGTGTTATGTATCCTTAAAGAAGAAACTAAATCCTTTGATACTTCAAGACGTGACGATCGTGGTTGTAATGATGAATAAGTATTATGTCAGACATGTACTGTAAATTTTAATTTACCGCAGGTGGGAGTAAAATCATATTGTTATTTTTTTTTACTACCATCCGATAAAACAAAGACAGTAACAAGATACTAAGCATTTATATTTATCAATTAATAATAAATATTTTCTATGTACCGGTACATATTTGATTAATTTTCAATAGACTTTAGGGAAGACAAACGTAATATATATATTTTATTTAACGTTTTCTCAATGCATGTATAGGATACCGGAGAAGAAGTATAGAATCTTAGTGAAATATAAAGTAATTTCAAACCGTGAAACATAATCTTGGTATTTTTGAAGTGATTTAAGAACCCCACTTTCTGACGGATTATATTACAGGACAAATTACATTAATACTTTCTAACAAAGATTATATTTAAGCTAGGGCAGGTCAATTAAACAAGTTCAAATTAGGTCCAAGTGTTTTATTTTGGTTGTTCAATAATCCATTTTGTAGAATTAGATAGACTACTGTAAAATTGTTTTAATTCGTTGGGGCATTTTTTTTTTTTTTTTTTTTTTTTTTTTTTTTTTGAGAATGTTTGAACATTAAGGCGCGTGAGAACGTTATTTCTTGGACGAACGTCTTTTATTAGATTTCACCTAAAATTCAGCATTCATTAAACTTTCAAATCCGTGGGTAAGCACAATAACGAAATCAACAGAAATTGGACCCCCAAAAATTATGATTCCAAAGCATTTGAAATTGACAAGTTAGCAGTTTTATTTCATTTTCTAAACAAACTATTGGGCAATATTTCATAGTATGAGAGAAATTTAAAAAAAAAAGCCCAAGGGCCACAGACTTTTTCTGGGTCACCAAAGCCCTTGTGTTCTTCAGAATATTCCCCCTTTTAATCCCATGAAAAAATATGACCCCATATTTTGACCCAACCCTAGCTCCAACTGGTTATGACTTAGGCAAACTTGAATCCACGGACAAGGAGATTCTGAATATCATTATGACTAATGCCTTGCTGTTTCAGAGAGAGAATTTCTAAAGATTTTTTCCTCTATATATTAATCTCCACCAAAACCCCCGTGTCTACATATATGACTGAACAAACTTGAACCCACATGACATTGGTGTGTTTGCATTTCCTATAGTATAGTGTCGCCCTGCTGCGTTTTTTTTTTTTTTTTTTTTGGTTTTGTTTTTAATTAATTTCCTATACATTCCAACGTAAAATTTTGAATACCTATTTCCCACCTTTTATATAGTCATAGAGGCCATGATCTAAAAAATATGAATCTGAGCTATGATGGGATGTTTGCATAATAATGAGTTTTAATAATACCCCTCTACATGTATATTAATTCTTGAGAAGAATAATACATCGTTTTGATTCCGTATTGTTGCCTCAATCTATCCTGTAAGGGATGATTTTGAACAAACTTGAATATTCACTACCTTAGGTTGTTTGAACAATGATACTAATAATTAGTTAATTAAGGCCTTTTTTGTTCTTGAGAAGATTTTAAAGATGTTTTCCAAAATAAATCTACATCTATCTCTTGTTGTAATTCCATTGGAAAAGCTTCCCACTTGAGCGCTTAGGTGAGCTAAAAACTGTCCCATTAGATGGATGTCTTTGCAAGCAAGTTGGGATCTAGAATTACTAGTACATTCATGTATAAAGCTATTTTAATTATTAATTATTCCTATTAAATATTTTGCTTTTATCTTTCAGGTAGCTACGGCGTTTTGTTTTATACACCAAACGCGTATAGTTACCACAAAGTAAGTAGATACGGAATAACATGTGCCGGGAAGAATTACGTCACTTTCAGAGTGAGGGCCTGTAATGACGCTCACTTGGCACTGATGACGTATGATCGTGACAATGGTCCGCTTTACGAGATCGTCATCGGGGGTTGGGGGAACGGAAAATGTTGCTTACGTAAGGGCAAACAAGGACATTGCTACAGGGAGTATAGAGGACGAGTTCTCAGCTGCAGTTCATACAACTACTTTTGGGTCTCATGGGGAGGGAACAGGATCAAACTAGGGAGAGGTACCACATACGGTTCGAGCACTCTCATGGATTTCCCGGACTCCTCGATAAGAGTGAACTACCTGGCTGCCAGTACTGGATGGGGTGCCACGGGATACTGGGAGTTCTCCGATCCACCAAGTAAATAAATAGAATAGGACTAACATTGAATCAATTCTTATTGTAGTTCAATTTTAAAAAAAATTTCAAGGGGGAAAAAGCAAAAGAAAATGCATTTAGCTGCAATCAAATGAAAATTATAATTTGGTAAAAAGGAATATACACTGACCTTAGGGAATGGTGAAGAAACAATCATAACTTTAAAATCATTATTTCAAGTTGTAAAAAAAAAAAATTTCAGTTAATGGTGGCTGGTCGTCGTGGTCTGGATATGGATCTTGCAGTAGGAATTGTGGATCTGGATCACAATCCAGAAGTCGGAGTTGTACAAATCCCAGACCATCCAACGGTGGAAGATCTTGTTCAGGGTCATCGACATCGTCACGAAGCTGCAATACCCACAGCTGCGCAGGTATATAACAATATACAAAATTTTCTAAATTTTGTACATCAATGCAACATATTTTAAAGATTATAAATTTTCTCACTCAAGTGTAATGAAATGCTTAATATATTCATTGCCATTTAATTGCATACAGTTTTTATCATTGTTCTCCCAATATATTGAATATCAGCTCTTCTTATTTAAGTCAATGGTGGCTGGTCGTCTTGGTCCGGATACGGATCCTGCAGTAGGAATTGCGGATCTGGATCACAAACCAGAAGTCGTAGTTGTACAAACCCAAGGCCCGCTCACGGTGGAAGATCTTGTTCCGGATCATCGACATCGTCACGAAGCTGCAACACCCATAGCTGTCCAAGTATACACCACTACGTAAAATTTTCTACATCCCATAAAACAATTCCACATATTTTAAAATATACATTTAAGGATGTATCAATTTTTTCACTCATGTGCAATGGAAAGGCTGAATTCATTGCATTTTAATTTTAAATAATTCTATCATTGTTCACTCAAATTTTCCAGCTCACCCTGTGTTTTGAATATGAATTCTTTTCTAAGTCAATGGTGGATGGTCGTCTTGGTCCGGATATGGATCCTGCAGTAGGAACTGTGGATCTGGAAGTCAATCCAGAAGTCGTAGTTGTACAAATCCAAGGCCCGCTCACGGCGGAAGATCTTGTTCCGGATCATCGACATCGTCACGAAGCTGTAACACCCACAGCTGCGCAGGTATATACATGTATCACTAATGTTTTTATCTTGTAAATCACATCCAGGTATCATTTAGTATGCGACATATTGATAGTCCAATTCGTGTAATGAAAGGTTGATAATAATTGCAGTTTTTATCTACTAGTAACATTGTCCATCCATCAGGTTCTCTTAATCAGCAGTAAAGTCACTTTCAATGAGATATATAAAATAAATCAATTTTTCAGCAATAATAATTAATGACTACAGGGATGTGTATATTCACATCTCTATGTACCATTTTGAGTAACAAACATTAAATACGCTGCAAAAGGTTATACTAGTATATCCACAGTTATTATCATAAATCATACAGACACGTATAAATAAAGGTTCACCTAAATAGGAACTGTTGTTCATAAGGATATTAAATTCCTAGTTAAATCTGAAACCTAATAAATATACATACTAATTGTCGTTCATTAATTTCCTATTTTTATATGATTTTAATGTGTCTTTAATGAATTTCAACGCAATAACATAACATTGTCACCTGAATACACACAAAGATTTGATTTTTTAAAGTTAATGGCGGATGGTCATCTTGGTCCGGATATGGATCCTGTACAAGATCTTGCGGAACTGGAAAACAGTCAAGAAGTCGTAGTTGTACAAACCCAAGACCCGCTCATGGTGGAAGATCTTGTTCCGGATCATCGACATCATCACGAGACTGCAACACCCACAATTGTCCAGGTATACATACAAGATTTGTAGCATTTTTGAATGATTTTTTTTACCTTATACGAAAGAGCAAAAGTCTTATTCGGTTGTAACGAAATGAAATACTTCAATCTCCCTAAATACTTTAAAATGCATAGATTCAATAATGTCTGTTCTTCAATACACTTGTCTTTATATTTCTTTTTTTAAAGTTCATGGCGGATGGTCATCATGGTCCGGATATCGATCCTGCTCCAAGTCTTGTGCTTCCGGAACACAAACCAGAAGTCGTAGTTGTACAAGCCCAAGGCCCGCTCACGGTGGAAGGTCTTGTTCCGGATCGTCTTCGTCATCACGAAGTTGCAACACTCATCACTGCCCAAGTATGTACCCAATCTGTTGTGTTCAGCTTAATTTTTTCTGATTTACTTCCGGAACAAGGAATAACAATATTTGTTATACAAGCAATGTTTCCGTCCTAATCATATTACAAGTCATCACAGCCAATAATGTGCAAATAAATTCACGTTACCATATTATGACACCCTTGGCCAAAAATTCATGATTTCAATGATGTTTCACCTTTAATGTTTGATAAATCATAGTAAGTAAACAATTACATACTTGTTCTTCATAAGAAAGTATATCTATTTAAGAGATGAATTTAATTTTTGAGAATTCATGAGGACATGAACTACGACGCTTCACGCCCGAATATTTCATGAAGCGCGTTAGCTTCATGTTATATTTACATCATTTTTCTGATGACTTGCCATATATTTTTGTCGTTCAACGATCACTTTTAAAAAAAAAGTTTGCACTTTTTTTTACTTCAATCACAATGGAAATATTCTTACTCATCCCACTAATGAGAACACGAACTTTTTCTAATTTGCAAAGAATCTTAAGGAAAACTATTTGGAAATGTAAATATTTCTGTGTAAATTTGTTGACCGGCCCTGGGACCCTGCCTTGCATAAAAATGAATACACTGCATGCTTGAAAATCAATATTGAGAGAAAATCTGTTGCTATTCATCAGATTTTAAAAGGGGTTAATTTATGCAAATATTTTCACATATTTTGCCCCTTTCTATAGCCCAGGGAGCTTCATTATTTGACATAGCACGAATTTACAGCTAATGGATATCTTCTTTCAATGTTGAACTGCTCTTTTAAGAAGACATCTCCAGATTATTTTTACTGTCTAATATATGATAAACGTGATGACTCTTTGTATATATCGTCAACAATGTTTATGAGGTAATTCATAGCATACTTGTAATCACATTGTAACCCCATCTTATCCGTGTTAGCCCTGTGGTCAAGGATTCTAGATCTTGGATCAGAATAGTTTCTTTGCCTGCAAATGGGCTTATCTGCTCAAACCTATTGGGTTGTAAAATATCACAAATTACGTAATTTGTTCATGTCCATTTGTTACAAAATGAACACTCCATAATCTTTCCACTCCGGACAAAGATAAAATGAATGTCTATTGTTCGATATTTAGTACACGGTGGATGGTCTTCCTGGTCAGGATACGGCTCGTGTTCTAAAACATGCGGAACCGGATCTCAGTCAAGAAGTCGCTCTTGTACGAACCCAGCACCTCGTTACAACGGAAACTCATGTTCCGGATCTTCCACCAGTTCCCGTAATTGTAACACACACCATTGTCCAAGTAAGTACGAATAAACCTACAGAATGGACACATGTACTAATGCATTTACCATTATGTCATGTTTATTCCTTAGTGACAATTTTTGTAAAATTATTTTTTTTATGTGATTAAAATAATTTTATTTTTATGCCTCCGTTTCGAAGATTTGGGGGTATATAGTTTTTGCCCTGTCCGTCCGTCTGTCTGTCTGTTTATCCTTATGGCAAGACCTTCCTTTGGATTTCAACAACTTTGATCCTTTGACCTTGGAGTTTGACCTATTTTTGAAAAACTTTAACTTTGGCCATAACTTTTAAACGGTTGGTGCAAAGGCTTTCATACTTCGTCTGTGTTATTCTTGTGACAAGATCTTCCGTTGGATACCAACAACTTTGACCCTTTGACCTTGACCTAGGTGTTTGACCTACTTTTGAAAAACTTTAACTTTGGCCATAATTTTTGAACGGTTGATGCTAGGGCTTCCATACTTCGCCTATTATCCTTGTGACAAGACCTTCCTTTGCATAACAACAACTCTGACCCTTTGACCTTGGAGTTTGACCTACTTTTGGAAAACTTAAACTTGGCCATAACTTTAGAGCAGTTGGTGCTAGGGTTTTCATATTTTACATGTCTATTTCTTGTGACAAGACCTTCTTTTGGATACCAACAGTTGTAATCCATTGCCCTTGACCTTGGAGTTTGACTTACTTTTGAAAAACTTTAACGCTGGCCATAACTTTTGAACGATTGGTGCTACAACTTTCATATTTCACATTTGTATTTCTTGTGAGAAGGCCTTTCCTTGGGCACTATTTATTTTGACATTTGACTTTGGCCTTGATGTTTGACTTACTTTTGAAAAACTTTAACCTTTTCCATATCTATTCGATGATAGCTGCTGGGGCTTTCATGTTTCATAGGTGTATTCCTCGAGACAAGACCTTACTTTGGGTACCAACATATTTGATTTGCATTTGAGAAAGTTTAACCTTTGCTATAAGTTGCCATACGGGGGCATCAGTGTTTCAGAAACACATCTTGTTTTTTAGATATTTTCAATAAATTAATATCGAATATTTATTTTTTTTCCCGCTAAACACCTCTGAACACAATTTTTATGATTGTTTGTTTTGATAAACAATGTCATTATGTCATGATAAACAATGACACAATATATGTCATTTGGAATATCGTTTATCGTACATATGACTCATTTCAATCTACAGTTGACGGTCGTTGGTCTTCATGGTCAAGCTATGGAACATGTTCTAAGACCTGTGGCACCGGAAAACAGTCAAGAAGTCGTACTTGTACGAATCCAGCCCCACAATACCTCGGAAAAAGCTGCTCAGGATCGACAAGCAGTTCCCGAGACTGCAACACACACCACTGCCCAAGTAATATTTCAGTTTTGAAACAAATAACTTGTACGTTCTGTATAAACATCCAAAAAGAGTACTGATTCTATAGGCTCTGATTAGCATTGTTAAGTAACCTCCACCAGGCAGGATAAAGGAGAAGGGTTATAGTTTTACTTTTGGGTGTACAAATTTATTTCTTAAAATCTTAAAAATCGAGAACAGATTTCAATTCAAATATTAAGAAAGGAAACAATGATAATCGATCGACAAGCCCATTTGATGCTTGTCCCCTTTCAAAAACTAATCTGAGAGGACTCTATCAAATGTTGGCTAAAGGTATTGAATTATTAAAAAAAAATACTACATTTCCTAATTCTGAAAGTTTATGGGATGTTCGTATTGGCAAAAACATGAAACTGTAGACGGCATTGGAAGCTTTAACTTTAAATACAAGTTGACAACTATTTTGGCAGTCGATGGCAATTGGGCGTCTTGGGCAGCCTATGGATCCTGTACCGAGACCTGTGGGGGTGGTATACAGACGAGATCTCGCACTTGCACAAACCCTACCCCACAGTATCTGGGTAAAGCATGCGTAGGAATGTCTTCCCATTCCCGTGTCTGCAACACCCACAACTGTCCAAGTAAGTTTATATACATATCTAACTGTACCAAGAGCTGGATTTTCTACATTATCATTTTCATTGTATACCATATGTTAAAGATTTTTTATTTTTCCGATGTCCCCTTAAGTGACTGGAGAGTCTCTCTTGGTCGTCTATTAACAATTTTTTTCATTAACAGATGATAGAAGTGTATTTTATATTACAGTTGATGGGAAATGGGCAAATTGGGGTAACTGGGGCACCTGCTCCGTCACTTGTGGAGGAGGTTCGCAGTCCCGAAGCCGCACGTGCACAAACCCTGCACCACAATATAACGGGAAAGCTTGTCCAAACTCTGCCACATCGACTCAAAGCTGCAATACCCAGCCATGTCCAAGTAAGTTAGCAGTTATGACATAAGATTGTTGTGACAAATTGAAAGTTATACTTTACAACACAAGTAATGTTTTGGCTAAATACAGTTGGTAATGATAACTTTGTAAGAACACACTTTCTATTGGTGCAATTACAATAAAATTAAGAGTTGGATTTCAGTCGATGGCGGCTTCAGCAACTGGGGCTCATGGGGAGTTTGTACAGTAACATGTGGAGGAGGTACTCAGGACAGACAGAGGACATGTACAAACCCCGCCCCACAGTATGGTGGTGCCCAATGCAGTGGAACGACCACAAGCACCCAAGACTGCAACACTCAAGTTTGTATCAGTAAGTAGAAAAAAAAAAATGTCTTACCTTCATGACCGAATATTGTGTGTCCATGTGTGATAGAATAAAACTCTCGTGCATATTGACAAGTTAAAAATGGAATACATATAATGAGTTATAAGGCTTAAAATTCCCTCTTTTGTACGACAGTTGACGGCAGTTGGACTAATTGGTCTGGATATGGAGCCTGCTCGGTTTCATGCGGAGGAGGAAAGCAATCTCGAACCCGATTTTGTACAAATCCTAAACCCGCTAATGGAGGAAAGAACTGTCCTGGAAGTGCCAGTGACTTGACTGACTGTAACTCTGCGCCATGTCCTACTGTGGCAGCAGGGACGTACCAACAAGTATGTGAATTTAAATTTATTAAAAAAAGAGAGGTCTTTACCAACTATTGGACATAGTTAACCAAAACGTCTAACAAGAGGTCTTCCACAATTTAATTTGAAAGATTATCTCTGTTTATCTGTAAAATAAATAAGCTCTGCAAGAGGCTATGTCATGTATGTACTCAGGGATTTATCAGCTTATTTTGGGAAACGCCATTTTTTGAGAATTGGGAAAAATTTATCGGCAATTTGATGAAATTGGGAAAAATAAAAAATCTTGCTTACATCATGTATTCAGGTGTAATTCATTTAACATTTCAGCATGAACTCTAAGTTGGGCAACTAAACAGACAATTAAATCTGATCCAACTTCATCAAACAAGATAACTTATAAATAAAGTATAAAGTATCTATACAAATATCAGTAGTACATGTGTGTATGAAATTCCAATTTAGGTCATTAGAATCTGTTTTGGAGATTATAAACCTCCTGCAAAATATTATACTAATTAAGTACACATTTTCTCAAAGTCCCCTTTTAATATGTAAAAATGCATTGAAAATATGTTTTCTATCTGAAATAATGCCTACAGTTCTAAACATTCACTCATAGATCAATTGAGTATGTGGAAATAACTTAATAAATCTATATTATTACGCAATATCACCATTTTCAGAAAAACCGAGGAAATTCGGATTAAAAGTCGGCGATGTTTTTTAAACATGTTTTATGACTGTACCTTTGCTAATTAAGTTAAACATAGGAAAATTACAGGCGATCTGACAATTTTACTTGGTGTTTTTTCCAAGATAATTAAACATAAAAGCATTGTTCACCAATTGGGAAAAAATACTGCCAAATTGGGAAAAATTTAACTCATTTTCAATTGGGAATGGGGCCGAATTTCGGCCCCTGAGAAGGTACTGATAAATCCCTGGTACTGATACATATTGGTGGGAAAATGTCAATTATTTGCTTACTTATTCCTTCAAGCTATGCCCAGCCGGATGGTTCACGTGCGAATCGGGAGGAATCACGTGCATTGACAACACATTCCAATGTGACTGCTCAAAGGACTGCGACGACGGAAGTGATGAAGATGTAAATTATGCAGGATGTCAGGCAGCTCAAATGATGACGTGTCAGAGTGCAGGAGGTATAATTAATAGTCCTTAGTTGAAGATTTTTTTTGTTTATTCAACTATACATGTAACACAATGAATACCATCGATGTTCTCTTAAATTATTTCTCCTTTATCATCAATTTGTAAGATAACAAATACCTGGGTTTTCTGTTACTGTAAGATTCAATAAAGTTGTTTTTATTTTATTTCAGAACACCTTCAGTTCTCCCACTTGGCTTTGGTACTTGTTCTGTTGTTTACAACGCTGATGCAGATGATGCTGTGATTGTGTCAACATCGGATATATATATATATATATAATGTACAGTCACACAAATATCAAGGGGAAACTGCTTGTTTAGGAGAATCAATGATTTTTTTTCTTTATTAGTATTACTCATGTATAATGGTATTTGACTTAACAAATGTTTGGTCCTTAACACAATGTTAATCAACACATTCTTTGCATTATCTGGTTTGTCAGCATTTCATTTTTTAAATAAAACTGCAAATTTTGTGTGTTGAATATATGACATAAATGGAATTTGCAGGGGAAAAGAAACAAAATTTCATTAACCATACAATCATGAAGTTGGTGAAATATATAGACACTTAATTTATACGTTTTTCTTGTTGAATCTTTGATTAATTTTCAGTACAAAGTCATGTACATATGGGCACTTGGCCACCAAAAAATCACCACCACATTTTCATTGCATAAGCTATAATACAATGCTGAATGCTTTATAATTAAATAGAAACAAAAACATTTTTTGCATAAGTGGGTGAGCTTGTACTGTTTTAGTGATTACGTTACGTATGCATTCCAAACAAGCTACAATTTGATTTTGGCACTTACATAAGATTAAATAATTGGCATATGACAAAATAGTGTCAAAAAATACAAACATATAAAACAATCAAAAAGAAACCCCATCTCCCAACCAAAAAAAAAAAATCAAAAACAAATTAACAAACCAGTAAAGGCAAAAATCAAACTAAAAGTTCTAATTGGATGAAAACATTGTCCCTTCCTCATTTATTATATAAAGAATTCCTTGATCTTATTGTCGCGAATGACTCTTGTTGTCAATAGTTTGCGCATGCGTTTGAAAGCCCGGAAGTATTCGACTCAGCAACGTCACAGCCTCTTGATTCTTCATGAAGATCTCCTCTAATTTACTGACCCCGTTTTTGGCGATTTGCAAGGATTCTCTGAAAGTTTTTTCTTGTGAAGATATATCATCTATCTTCGATGAGAGCTGATTCACCCTAAAAATATTAAACATCAAAACAGCCTTTGTACTTATAAGGAAAATGTATTCACCATATACTTTTTTTGGTTATTTCTCTAACATACTATCGTAAATCTAAATCGTTGGCCGTCACACTAGTCAAAAATTGTTACCAGTAGCTCATATACAAAAAACGCTTTTAACCATTTTTTTTTATCTATTCATATAGCTGTATATATATCTGTTCTTAAAATAATTTAAAGCGTAAAATAACTCAAAGAATACAAAAAATTTGTAAAATAAATTGAATGAACATTCAACTAAAAGGAGAGGTATTATACTAAAAGAAGCACCTGTCCCACTCATTAATCAATCATTTTTAATGATGCTGGGAATTATCAATTTGATGCGTACCTCTCACAGATAGCAGACACTCTTTTATTGGAGGAGGTCTGTAGCTTGTGCTCTCTGTGTCTTAAGTATCCCTCAAGACACTCTGTTTCAAAACCGTGAAGTTTTTCTTTCTCATTGTCAGGTAAGAATATTTCTGTAAGCAAAGATAATTAAAGGATAATTACTTTACGGAGTCATAATTAAACATCTTTTACAGTGCGTAAGATCGCAAGTCAAAAATATCAATATAAGTTATGCTATTTAAACAAAGCTTATACATACATGACGTAAAAAATGTCAATAACAGTATTTACACCATAACAGGAAAAATGTGCAAATATATAATAAATATTCAATTGCAGCAATCTGCGACACGTGTCTAGTTACGGAAGGTAAATATGCTGCTTCAAAGGCCCGTATGAATACCCCCGTGCCGCCGGATCATACTGAACTTTGCAAGCACAATATTTTACCTCAGTTACAGAAAATAAAGAAATTTAAATTGTGTAAACTGGTTTTATCTGTTTTACAATGAAGATTCTTGGCACCTTTCCACTTCGTAAAACTGTCAAAACACTACTCACTGAGTCCATTGTCATGGAAGTCCTCCCTTCCCTGGCATTTCCAGACGAGATATTTAAAGAACTGGTAAATCAAGCTGATCACAGTTAGTGGAGGGGGCAAAAGTGAACACAGTTTATACTTCCGGATCAGGTTATAGCGCTGGTATTTCCAGACCTCCCGAACTCGAGGGATAAACTTAATGCACGTGGCACTGGAAAGGCCAAGCAAATAGACAATTTCTTTGGCAAAAGATATTTTTAGACAAAGAATTCCGCATTATAATAAAAGGACAAAATAGGCTTTTGGATGTTAATTTTGTTTTTTCAACTAAGGAAATCTAAAGATTCAACAAAAACAGTGATAATATGATGATACAAGTAAACTAAAATTTGAAAATCCCCTTTGCTATTTATAGAATTATCGTTCTGTTAGAGGTTACTTACTTGAACCTTGCGATGAGGAGGTTAACAAGAAGAATGAATACAACGAGGAGGAAAACAAACATAGCTAGAGGAGATACCCAGGATCCATAGGTACAACCGTCAGGGTGATTCACAGGGTCAGTACAGGCTGAAAGAGAAGAATGAAAGGTATAGAGGAGTGATGAAAAAGCTGTAACTGAATAGTGACATTACATGAACATGGAGCTAAGAAATGTCGAATACAGATTGTAATACACATGTAGATGACAAAAAACAAACTCAACGACGCATTTAGTGCCTGAAAGCGGCGTAAGGAAGAAAGAATTCAGCAACGTAAAAGAGGCATCGCAGAGAGCACAGAGTATAAAACAAAAGATGAGCATAATAAAACCATAAACTCAATGATGGAAAAGATAAAAAAAAAAAGGTTAAATCAACACAGATTCAGAGCAAGAATAAAGCAGACAAAAGAATTTATAAAGACATCTTAATTAATAGCGGCAGGTGTAAATTGTACAAGAAAACCGGATAGAGAATGTCATAAAGATGATAGAATCACAGGAAAGAAGATATCTATAGAGAGGAAACATCACAGAAGCAGTACAGGCAGTAAACGGTAATGGTAAAGAATATACAATGGAATCAATGTACAAGATAATTTAAGGATATATTGGATATAAACGAATCAGTATGAATCAACAGAATGAAGATATCAAAGTATCAGGACTAGCTGTTAAATGAATAACACGGAGGTATAGGATAGACTATTACAAAGTAAAGGAGACAAAGGTAATAGTAAAAAGTCAGAGACTCTGAATAGAAGAGGTAAAGGGATACAGGACATAACATGTTACGACACTACAGAAGAAAATGTAACTGGTAATCAGATTAATAGGTCGACGACACTCGTTGCAATTAGCGGTTATATATACATTTAACTTTCTTCCCTGATAAAGGGGAGGCATTTTATAGTTAGTATATGGTAAAACAACATGACAAGATGGGAATAAAGGAAAAACAACAAGGCTGGTGTAAACTGAAGAAGAGTGTGTTGTTATAAAGTGGAGTAGTCAAACATATTCCTTCGACTGTTATGTGTATTTGCAGCTGCTCTATACAAGATTGTATTTTGTTCAAAACAGTTTTATTTAATAATTTTAAAAAAACGTGAATAAATATATTCATATTTATTACTGTCAATTTCCTCTTTGAAAATTTCTCCATAAATCATCCAGTAGGGATAGAAAAACATGGATCGAACCATGAACCAAGACCATTCCTCATTCTGGAAGTGTACTGCTTGTCTAACGACACCAAAACAGGCCACAACAATGAAAACAATGACGGAGAAGTAACACATGTGCTTCAACTGAAAAAAGAAAAACAAGTTCACTTACGGTAAATACTCCAACATCGGCAAACCTCAGTTATTTGATATAAACATCATTGACAACATCAGAAATATATTAATTTCACTATTTTACAAATTTAAAGTAAAATCTCTATATATTTGTTCTTTTACTATCATTACTGACCTTACTTATACTGAAACAGTCAATTGTCATAAATATTGAAGAAAAGTTAAGAATTTTCTAGGAGATATTGAAACACATTTAAATTTTCCATTTAACAATGATAGGAAAAGTTACCAGTTTCCCAATAATTTTTGAGTAGGCTCCAAGGGCTTTGTTAATTGACAGAATTCCCAGAATCCGTATGTAAAAGAAGACAATGTTTAGTGTGTAAACTATTCGCGAGGCCCTCAAAGTAGAAGGGTTGAATCTCAAGACGACCCCAACACCAAACCACAACACGGCTACCATATCCCAGATGTTCCAGTAGAAGCTAGCAAACACTCGGAGTTTTATCTTCAACGGACCAGGTACTAAGATAAACAGCTTAAAAATAATTTAAAAACTTAATAATTCAATAATATCAATTCTGTTAAACAATGCAAAATGCGTTTTTCAAACCTTAATCATATCATATAAAAATAATTGTGAAGGTTTTGAATGAAATACCAACAGAGATACTAGAATTTACGAGAAAACTACTTTTGATAAAGTTAAAATTATCAAAATCTGTATTTACTTATTAATCATACCTCCCGACATTTTTCAGCAGTGAATGATAGTAAATAGATCATGACAAAAATTTCAGGCCATGCTGGGCTGGGCAAAGTTCTGACCAAAATGGTGTAACTGAAGGCCACCAGGAAAGCAATGTAAGTTATCTAGTAAATGTAAACAGAATTGAAAAAGTGAAAAAATACTGCTGGATGGTTTTCTTTGTTTATAGACTTTCCAGTAATATTTGATGAATGGGTTGTTTTCAATCATTCCATTCACTTTTTGGAAAAAAAAATTGGAGTTAATCAACATAAGAAATTTACTTCATCTAATAAAAAAATTACTGGATATCTTATCATGAAACATTATTTTGGCAGCAAAACGTACATTGAAACACAGTAATGTAAATTTAGGATACAATAAAGAATTACTTTAACTTCTTGACATTTGTAATAAATGTAAGTAATTTATGGGCATACTCTATGGTTTGCTGTATAGGTTTCAACATTCTAATCTACAAAATGGTTGCGGAGATATTTACCAGATAGAACCAGAACTTTGTAATAGGTGCCGTGTAGAACTTGTGAATCATTTTTCTAAGTTTAAGTGGTTTCTTTAAGTGGGGAAGGATGTTACATTCCTTGTTCTTGTTTGCAATCTTCTGTAATGTCTTCAGATCCTGACGACTTATCCTTCTCTGGTTTTCAAAATGCATACTCTGCAAATGATATTTAATATCTTTAAGGTAAAATTGACTCTCTGCAAAGATAGGTAACTCTTAAAAGTTATCTACTCTGAGAGACATCTCTAAAATAACCTATTAAGATAAAGATAACTTTGACAATAGGTATTTACAGTTTTCGTTATGAAATTTTAATTTTCAGCAATGATTTGTATCAATTCAATATACTAAACGTAAAGTGTACTAAACCTCCTTGGATTTCATTATTATCTACATCTAACGTTTGAAAATTGTTGTCATTACAGAAAAATCCTAATTTAGTGAGTAGAGGTAAGTTTTCATTAATGATTTATTATCTATATATTAAAGCAGTCGATCACAAACACAAATGATTACTCAGCCAGAGATTTAAATTTGCTGATCCACGAGTTTGGCATAAATAAGAGTGACAGGTTTTTTATTTTATACAGGATTAGTAATTTTGTTTAAGTTGTAGTCAGATGAGGGCTAAATCGTCTCTGAGAATCTTGTTTAGTGGTATTTCAATGGAAATATAATTTTCTGATGTATACAATGCAGCAAATAATTGCCTTGATTGCACAAATGGAACTACAAAAATAAAACTAAATAGTTAAAAAATAAATAATGGCAGTTGACTGTTACTTACTGCAGATCTGATCATAGGAGGCCTGTTACTGGTTTTCAAAGCATCACCTAACTTCGGTAGAGAGTTCGATGTTGGAAGAGTCTGCATGGAAGTTTCCTTAAAAAGAATGAACATATCTTCATTAATTAGAAGTTCCTTTTATAATTTCTAGATGGGGTATTTGCAGACAAAGTATGAAGGACATGTCAACATTTATAGCTTATTTCTTGATGAAGCTAGCATGTTTTATGCAGCAATTTCTTTTATGTCAAAAGGTCTTATAAATCTGTAACAGTAAGAACTTTTTCCAGCATATCATTCATCCTTTCTCATTCTGAGACTGTCAAACTTATTTAACTTGTATGTGTTCATGATTACTCTATCTAGATGCCTTGTAAATAATTTCCCCCTTCAAATTGTCACTTGAAAGAAAGCATAAAACTCTTAAAATCGTAATTGATTGTCAGTTCTAACCATATTTTACCTGCTGAATGCTATCATCATCCAGATCGTCATTGTCATTCTCGTCGTTGTCATCGCTATCATCTTCTATCGTTTCTTTTAAATGTTCTTCTGCTGTTTGTGGCATGAGCTTCATCTCTTTCTTTGACTTGTAATCCAGCATAGTAAGTAACGGTGGAAACAAAACTCCAGCAATGACCTTGCCAATTTCAAATTTATAAAATTTGGCTTAATGTTATTGCATAAACAAGTGCCTGTGATTCGTCATGTAAAGAAAAAAACCCAACCAATATGTTGGTACATGTAAACAAAAATATAGCAACTATACTTTACACATATAATACGTATATCACCTTATATTATGTTTTCCAGTATAAAGATAAATGTCATGAACTGGCATCTTCACAATGATAGATTATATCATCGATATAACATTTACACAACTTAAAGTTTTTATTGATATAAATGAATATACGATGATTAAATTTCAAGTTTCGTTGACTTCAAATTCCGTAACTCACTTTAATGCTGCTGTTTTTTCTTGTTTGGAGGCCGCCCATCCAGATGTCGTTTATAAGGTTCTGACAACAGTTGTGAGCCACAAAATCATAGTGTCTAATGTCAACTGCCAAAGTTATACAGGTTGTGTTCGAAAAATGGTTCAGGTCTTCTGTCAGGAGTTTCTGTGTGCAGTCTACATTGTAGTGATAGCAGTGGTCCAAAAATTCTATCGCTACCTTCATGAATTCTCTGTCAATATCATCAAAATGTGTGGGTTTTCTTGTGCTTACTTGTTTCAACAATTTCTATTGTAATAGCTAGATCAATTACATTGCTTCATGCATCCCAAATCTCATAAGAATTACCTGTACTTTCTAATTGTTCTTATTACAATTCATAAAAAAATTATTCAAATGGATATCTTATGTTTAAATATAAAGTTTCCTCTTACTCTGCATGGTCCATTAGCTGGCCCGACACCCCGCTCTTCATTTCATCCGCGTCTGCTTCCTGGGCCATTTTTTGGTACAACTTGGAAGCAACTAAAGCCTGTATACAGAAAAAAATTTAAAATACATTAATTTCTCAATATTATACAGACATTAAGAACCATTGAATGATATCTACAAAACACGATGAAAGGGAATTTAAAATAATCACCCACTTGGGAAGGAAGAATCTATTAATGTGTTTTATCATAAATGATTTTTCTTGAGTAACGTATATAAATTTTCCCTTTCCAAAGGAACTGAACTAGATTTTTAAAATATGTATAAACTTTCATTAAACCTCTTTAATGAATAGTATAAAAACCTTGGCCATTGCTTCATCACCCTGCTGCCACATATACATCGCCATCTTTTGTCTGTTCATTAACACTGCCCAGAACATGAGGTCGTGAAACGGATACCGAAATAGCCTTGACTTTCTGACGTCACACTTCAGGGAAGATTCGCTCATCATATCCCTCTTACTTCCGGTAGAACTCTGTGAAAGAATGGCAAATAAGGCTGAAAAATTTAAAAATCCATCCTGTGTACTGTTAATCATACAAAAGAGATTAGTATACTTACAAGTCTCTTGAATGCAGCATATTTTTGTCGGAAGTCCTTGTCAGAATAGATTGACTTGAATGCTCCACCCATTAAGCTGTCCATTAACAGACCAATATCTGGCAGCGTGAAGCGATAGTTAGGATATAAGTTCTGAAATATGTCAAATTCTTGATACAGGAAATGTACATTTGCCTTGTCTTTGCTTTCAAAATCTTTATTTCTTTGTCTAGAGTTAAAAACGACTTACCTTTCGCAAACCTTTTATGAAATAACGAACTGGGTTAAACTGGCACTGTGTCTGTGAAAGATACAGTATTAGTAAGAACTAGGGGAAGAAACATCCCTCAAAGAAGGTACAACTGCTGTTTGAAAAGTTAATCACTTATATGCATAAAGTGATATGTAAGGTATAGATTTATAATGGTGGTGACAAACAGGAAGAAATTTGAACATAGAAAATCTACAATTTCTTCATATTTTAGAAATTTGATATATACATCATTTAGAATCAAAATAAGTCCAAAGATATATACCAATTCATGCATCCGCTTTTTTTGTTTGTAGCATGGGTCCTCAAGTCAGAATTTTTTTGTATATTTTCCTTTTAATTAAAATATATATATTTCCTTCACACTAACCACGTTATAGAGATCTTCTAATCTGTTGGCTGTTAGAAAAGAATGTACACTGACACCATTCTCCAGAAGTAGTTTAACAAAGTCCACCTTGTCACTTATCAAAGCCTCCATCAAAACTTCCTCCAAGGACTCATCCTAAATGAAATTGATATCATACCAAACAAAAACACTGAGCATAAACATTGATATCATACCATACAAAAACACTGAACATAAACATTCTTTTCTTTTTTTCTACTCCTCAGAAATATATCTAGTCATCTAGTCTAGAGTGTTACTACAGAAACATGATATTGCCATTCTTTCATTTTGGTTCTAGTACCACCCATTTCATCCATAAAAGCAGTGAAGATAAAAGATATAATTGACATCCATACCGTTCTTGCTTTTTCTGCATCTAAGATATGATCCTGGGCGAGGTCTACTCGGTCCCACATCAATGCCAGTCGCAATTTTTCTGCAATAGTGCTACAGGTACCTGAGAGTAAGTACAGATTGAAACTAGATATCATTGAGATGGTGACCATCTCAAAGAGCCCCACTTTCAGCAATGAACATGAAAATGTAAGGTAGCTGAAAAGGGTTTATTTTGAAGAGGAACATTTGTGTACTATTAAGGGATGTGTTGTTTGAGTCTAAAGGGCTTCTATGTTATCCTTGTTATAATAAAAAATGGCAAGAAAATTACGAGTGCTCAATACCTTCTATCAAAAAACGGCACAAAAATCACGAATGCTGCATATCCTCTATGAAAATTGTTGCATATCATCTATCAGAAATATGGATGGAAAATCACAATTGTTCCGTACCCAAGTCAATTGGTAAGGTTTGAGGCTGACTGGACTTAAGGGAAAGAAATTATGCACCGAACAAAGATTTTTAAACACAGAGGCTATTTTTGAAATTGACCCTTGACCTAGAAACTTTGTTCAAGGCCACTGCACATCCATTGACCAGTGGCACCCTGTGAGTGAAGTATGGTTCATATTGGACCAAGGGGAGAGAAGTTATGCTCCAGACAAGGATTTTTCATATAATTCTGCTATGACCTTAACCTTACACCTAGAAACATGGTTCAAGGTTACTGCACATACTTTACCCAAAGACACTCTGTGGGTGAAGTATGAGCAAGATTGGGCCAAGGAGAGAGAAAATATGCTCCGGACAAGAATTTAAACATAGAGGCTATTTTTGACCTTGACCCTTGACCTAAAAACTTTGTTCAAGGTCACTGCACATCCATTGACCAGTGGCACTCTGTGAGTGAAGTGTGAGCCACATTGGACCAAGAGGAGAGAAGATATGCTCCGGACAAGGATTTTTCATATAATTCTGCTATGACCTTGACCTTAGACCTAGAAACATGGTTCAATGTCACTGCACATACTTTACCCAAAGACACTCTGTGGGTGAAGTATGAGCCAGATTGGGCCAAGGAGAGAGAAAATATGCTCCGGACAAGAATTTAAACATAGAGGCTATATTTGACCTTGACCCTTGACCTAAAAACTTTGTTCAAGGTCCCTGCACATCCATTGACCAGTGGCACTCTGTGAGTGAAGTATGAGCCAAAGTGGATCAAAGGAGAGAAGATATGCTCTGGACAAGGATTTTTCATATAATTCTGCTATGACCTTGACCTTAGACCTAGAAACATGGTTCAAGGTCACTGCACACCCTTTACCCAAAGACACTCTGTGGGTGAAGTATGAGCCAGATTGGGCCAAGGAGAGAGAAGATATGCTCCGGACAAGAGATCTCGGACGGACAGACGGACGGAAGGACGGACGGACGGACAGACTGATCACTATAGGGCACCCGCAGAGCGGGGCCCCAATTATAATATGTCTTTTATACTGAATGCTTACTAATTCTAGTAAATTACAATTTTTGTGCATATATCGATCTTGTTTGTGAACTAAATGCGTCAATCCATACATAATTTACAGTCTCTATGGAAATATATGCAGTCGAAAACAGGTACTGATCCGGTGGGTTTTTGAAAAATAATTATTACTGACAATGTGTTTTTATGATACCTTTCAATAGGGAAGTCAAAATACAGAGGTCTAGTTCCTGATTTTCATCGGCAAGATTCACTATGGTAATCTGTAACACACAAAAAATCTAAAGGTATAAAAGATGTCACGTCACAAGAGCTATATATAAAGATATATTCTCTGTTCACAGGCACAATGCATGAATGACGTACGATGTCATTTCTCAAAAGGTCCTCAGACATAAACTTTAAGTGAAAATATTGATAAAGGTTTGACAACAGGCAGCACACTGACTGATTGAGGACTATGGATGCAAATCAAACACAAAATCAAAATATGAAAATGACATAAAAATGTTAACTTTGAATGTATATAACCTCCAACTTTACCAGGTTTCTTTTCTGTACACACAGTAAGATTTCTAGATAGAGTTCTTTGGCTTGGTCCTCGGTGCATGTGAACATGTCTTGTATTGCGTCCTTTAAGACTAGCTTTAGGTTATCAGGAAGTTTTCTGTTTACACATAAGTAGAAAATGCATTAATAGATCTGCTCTTGTATACAGTATTTATAATCATCCATATGTAATTAACAAGAAATGCAATTTGCAAAAGTCTCGTGACCTACCCCTCTTTCTTTGTATTTTGATATGCAAATGAGATAAGATCTGCGGCACGCCCACTTCCTGCGCAAACAACCACAGGAATAGGAGGCGTGTCTGTGACATATTCTAACACCGCCCTAATCGTGTTCATCCCCCCTTCCAGCACCACACAAACCATGGGAATGTTGATCCCTAATTATTTAAAATAAATATTGCTTAGTTTAAATTTAGTTTCATTTATGAAGTTAATGTCAAGGGTTATCATTCAGTCTTTATCACTTTCCATTGCAGTCATTTAGAAATTGGTCATAAACTGAAATAAATGAAACGAAATTGTAAATAATCGTCAGCTTTGTGAATACAATTTTTTTGTACCTTTTGATGATTTTTGTTGATTTAAATATCGCTCGATTCTCCTACGAAAGATGACTTCTGCCCCAAATTCCCCGACTGTCCCATTATCTGCCAACAGGAAGTAAGAATGATTGCTGTCGAGTGCTGATTGGCCAGAAGATGCAATCACGTGATGAGATTGACAAATGATCTATAAAATTTTAAAAAAAAAATGTTTAAACGTGTTCAATTTTTTTTCTATTTTGGGGAGTATATGTTGGGAAGATTTTGCTTTGCTGAATATCTTTATTAAACTGTACATTTTTTCCAACAAGATGTTCCTTGTTTGCAATAACTCCCCAAGGTGCAACCCCAATGGTAACCAATTTCCGTCTGGCCTGTTTGGATCGCCTTTCGCCGACAGCTGCTCCAACATGTCTAGTTACACCTACATTAAAAGAAATGACCGAAATATTTAATAACCTTGCATACAAACTAACAAAAAAAAAAAAAAAAATTCTAGAGTTAAAGTACATGAGCTTTCTTTACCTGTCCGAATTCCAGTGGTAAAAATCCATGCACCTGTTGTCTTGGCAAACTTTGCTACCCCTTTCCGGAAGGAACGTTTCATTTTTGGCGAGAGATCAAAATTAGCAATACCACCATGCACGGTTATAATGAGCTTGGGTAGGTCTAGACCCCACTGTTTCTGCAGAAGTTGCAAAACGTTTTCTGTTTTTGTGTCCAGTGTTGACATTCGCACATACTGAAAATTTTTTCGAAAAAGATTTAATTTAATAATAATTGTGAAAATTAGAGAGAAAATAGTTAGAAAATTGGTAGAAAATTATTACATTGAAAACATCAACACACACGAAAAGTTTTAGACCCGTTCCGTTCCTCCAATATAGTTACGGCTTGCAAAACCAAACCCTCTTTAGAATATAACGATCATTTCATTTCCCCTTGTGTTTGTTTCGACTCTTTTCTGTTTTATTGCGTTTAAAATACCTTAAACATATTACCTACAATAAATATGGTGTGTGAAGAAAGTAAATATGTTCACACAAACTATATATCTTCAATTCTTCGTGCGCTCATCAAAGAGGTTTCTTTCGGCATTTTATTAGTTCCCTACCGGTGAAACCGGAGGGGACTATAGGTTTCCCCTGAGTCTGTCCGTCCGTCTGTCTGTCTAGCTGTCTGTCTGTCCGTCTGTCTGTCTGTCAGTCTGTCCAACTTGGTTTTCCGCACTTTTTTCCTAAACGCTTGCAGATATTGAGCTGATTTTTGGTATGTGAGTGTATCTTGATGAGTTACAGATCAAGTTTGCATTTCGTACCGCTTCATTGATTTTTGGCGGAATAACGGCCTTTTCAATTTTTAGGGGTTTTCGCACTTTTTCTCTAAACGCTTTCAGATATTAAGCTGATTTTTGGTATGTGACTATACCTTAATTAGTTATAGATCAAGTTTGCATTTCGTCCCGCTTCATTGATTTTTGACTGAATTATGGCATTTTCAATTCTTAACGGGAACCAGATTACACTTGCCGGTAGGGGACTAGTATTGCTAATGCAATACTCTCAGAATGCTTGTTTAATTATGTCGCCTATTACTCCATTCAAATATGAAATTTCTCTTAAAGTAATCGTTTAGCTTTTTTCTGAACTATAGCTAACTATCCTATTATACCTGTGCTTTTATGGGGAATCCTGCACTTTGGAACTCAATGGTTCCAAATGCATCAGTGGGTGCGGGTGTCGTGTGTAGACCAGGCAACCATTGCCTACTGGAGGGCGCTTCCTCTGTTAAGTCCTCTCCATGCCTGAGGGCGGAGCGACCACAACAGCATCTGTGAAAAAAAAAAAGAAAATATTAGAAACCCATGCGAACACTGAATGGTAACTAATGCCTGGTTTGTCTGCCTGAATGTTTTATTAGCCCCCTACTGGTGAAACCGGAGGGGACTATAGGTTTCCCCTGAGTCTGTCCGTCCGTCTGTCTGTCTAGCTGTCCCTCTGTCTGTCTGTCAGTCTGTCCCACTTGGTTTTCCGCACTTTTTCTCTAAAAACTTGCAGATATTGAGCTGATTTTTGCTATGTGAGTGTATCTTGATGAGTTACAGATCAAGTTTGCATTTCGTTCCGCTTCAATGATTTTAGACGGAATTATGCCCTTTTCAATTTTTCACGGCTTTCCGCAATTTTTCTCTAAACGCTTCCAGATATTGAGCTGATTTTTGGTATGTGACTTTACCTTGATGAGTTATACATCAAGTTTGCACTTCATTCCGTTTCATTGATTTTTGACAGAATTATGGCATTTTCAATTTTCAACGGGAACCAGATTACACTTGCCGGTAGGGGAGTAGTATTGCTAATGCAATACTCTCAGAATGTTTGTTCTAGTATGAGTTAACTAAGGTACATTTGTAAAGTTGTATCTTGTCGAGGCCTGGACGATTTGATTAGATTTTGAAATTAATTGAACATATAGGTGGATGTTGGAATTTCCCCGATTGTCTTGCACATAAGGCCACAGGATTATGAAGCATTTTAAGCTTAAGTCAAGAAATGTTTATTACGCCGAAATGATCTAGAAATCAAGCAGTCCAAAATTGGAATGATTTTTAATTTGCACCTATCTGTTATATGCAAATTAAGAGTTTCAGTTCATAAGTTATAAACATTTTATAGATCATTAAAATTTTGAGTAAAGTCTAAATCTGTTTCTAATCCTAAGTGGGGCCTGAGTAGGTCACTTCCTTTACATAAACAAAGCATATTTCAAAACGTATCTTCTCATCAACGAAATTCAAAGGGATCTGGTTTTGGTAATTATGATATTTTTCTCACAAAAGATGGGGATAAAAAAGAAAACTTCGTAAGAGATAGGGGGTAAATGTTTAACAAATCATTTAAGTTTGCAAGGGAAATATATTTTCTCTAATTTCGAGTTATCTTTCTTTGCAGAAGGCATCAATTTTGACAAATTGAGATAATGATTTTGAGAATGATTTCCGGCTAATCTCTCTCTCTCTCTCTCTCTCTCTATAGATAAACAACTAATGTTCCACAATGTTATTTATAATTAACACACAGTTCTACTTTCTGCTCACATTGTCATTTAGGTTATAAATCATATAATCATACCTGTCCTGGTCTTCTGGGTCAGCTATAAATGTAATGCATTCTCTCTTGTAAAATGTTCTCTCTATCCAAGATGTCTCCTTCTGTAAATATACTGGAATTTTATTTTTCAATCATTTTCACTTGTTAATTATTTTTTTAAGAAATTTTTATTGCACTAGCTTACACTTGTTTTTTAGCAGAGTGCATCTGAAGAGTCATCTGAAGATGTCCCTTTTGGATGGCAAGGGGGGGGGGGGGGGGGGTTACTGATTTCATTACTCTATCAACATTTATTTTGTCCTTTATCGTCAATATTACCATTCTTATGTAATATATTTTTCCATTTCATTTTTAAATTCAATTAAATGGCCGTATGAATAGGTAATTGTTAGCAATAACTGTCAAATACAAATGATATGTCGCCATGTTTAACACAATTGTCACCGCTCTAACAACAGCCCCCGGTCTCTGTATACATTACTTGTCCATCTCTCTGATTTAATGCAATGCATTTGCCAATCAACTTGTTACATTCAGTCCAAATCCTGTACCGTTATATTACAGTAAAATTACATGTAAATTGGCCAAAAAGTGTTTCAAATTGTTGACAGTTAAAAATTATTTCTATTCAAATGATGCACATGTTTTGAATTTAAAGTTCCATCACATAGAAATAAATATCTTTAAAAATCGATTTTGAATTTTCTCAAATGTATATTTTTTTCTATATCGATTTTTAAATGATATATATTTATTTAAGTATTCAAAGGTTAACTCTCGATTTTGAATTCTTTTATTTCCATTTAGGATTATACCGTTGTGAACCTCGGAAGTGAATATTGCACGTCAACAAAAATATAACGAACTGTATTTTTGTGAATTAATTATGACACAACTTGCACTGAATTAACAATAATGCTTGCATATTAAAACTGAACTTAAAAGTACGAGTAATCTTAAGTGCAGCATTAATCAATTAATAAAAAAAAACCGACAGAATGTGATTTTCTTAACACTGTATCGAATTTTGTATAAATTATAATATGCTGTTTGTTAATTTAAACAAGTTAGAATGAAAATACTTTGAAGACACAGCAGTCATGTTTTAATGAAGAAAAAAGTTCTTTATATCCCCAAGTAATAAACTGTCACCTGACTTCATTTTTCAGCGTCGTTAGCAGACAAACACAGGGACTGACACCTGACAGGTAGAAGAGACACCTGTCTGGTTAACCACCTTACCTTTCCGTCTATTGCAAGTTTTTTTTTTCATACGCAGAACTTATTGGGAAAAGATTCTGAACTTTGCGTATTCTATTATTCATACTCCCAATATCATTTTTCTAGTACATTTGTAGATAAGCCTAACATACTATCAACTTTTAATTAGGAATTAGTTAGAATCCACATATTTTTTTTTTAATTGGTTACATTTGTTGAACTCTACACACTACATACTGTACTTGTATTGAAAATTCAGGATACTATGTTTTTCTTTGAAGGGGGGGGGGGGGTAACGTTGAGATGAACGCAGTGACAAAAACTTATCCTACGCAGTATTACTACTTACCTTTTCCACAGAAACAACACTTTCCCGGATATTTCTTAATCCGTCAAAAAATGAAGTAAAACTTATTGTGCTTGGCGATAGCGCAATAGAGCCACCGGCGGCGCCGGGGCGCGGTTCTACACTCACTGCCGGACTTAGGTCTTTCATGCGAAGCATTTTTTGTTAATAAATCCAAAATTATTCTGAAATGTTATCCTTCCATGGCACGTAATATCTCCTTAAATAAAATTCAATAATTTCAATCGTTCACAGTTTAAAAAATCCATTAAGATTCTACATTAAATCCTTTGTATGATTTCATTCTTCACAAAGTAATGTAAAACTGTGTCCAAATTTAGACAGAGACAGGCACAAATTACGCTGTACAAGCGGATCTTTGTCTTTATGCTGTATTGTGAAGGAAATTGTCTGACAAACCCGACCGTGCGGAGAACACGTGTCAATCAAAATCTCATGTCCCAACATCTAATGACTCTCTAAATTAATTTAGGGGGAAAAACAAAACATATTCTTTAAAATTTTTAATATATGTTCCAATCTTGCTGTTTGCCATATTTGTCATGATCAGACAGTACAAAAAAGGCGATAGATTAGAATATTTCCCAATTGTCAAAGTAAAAACTATATTCTTGTAATCCCATTTCGTAAATGGATCAAAATGAAATCAATCATTGCTTGAGTACTTTTCCTAGCAAAATTTCACACTGAATTTAATAAAATTCTAGCAAATTGATATATGTGCATTAAGATTTGCTGTGACTTCAGTTCAACTAGTTCAATTTAGCTTATTAATTAAGCCTACGTTCAGGGGACCACTATCACTATTTGCGATACAATGGAAATTGTGGTCTTAATCGCGCATAAATTGCGATGATTGTATCAAATCTCATCAGATCTTGAGGCCAATCATGACGATTGTGTTGATCGTAGAATTTTTTTGACGCATTTCTACGATTACATGTAACACGATTTATGTAATCGTGATAATCGCATCAGATCGTATTGCATCATAACAAAACGTGTCACATCGCTTCTAATCGTACAATTAAATTGTGATGTAAGAAATCTATCGTGTATAACAGGAACACATATGTTGAGATGTCTCCCAAATTAGCATAAAAATTGATGACCTTGCCCTTTTGAAAAGCTTGGTTCCAAACGAAAATGGTCATCTTATTCAAACTTATTAAAAATAAGTTTTTACTACGTTCAAAAATATTACACCATTTACACTTGCATTAAAAGGGCAACTCCATGTTGTCTCTTAGACGGACATTAAGAAGTAGGTCACTGAGCCTTTTTTTAATCGCTACGCAAGAATGATTTTTCACATCGATAGTCAATTTCTAATTCTCATCAGTGCAAATGATGACGTCCATAGACAGTCAGGCCCGTCGGGTCCAGTTGTAACTCAAATCGTGATCACTCTCGATCCTGATCGTGAAAGACATTGCGACCACAATGTTAATCGTATTCTATCGTAACATAGCGCATTGGTTCGTTATTCACGTATTTTAACGTATATGAACCCGATCGTGCCAAATCGGGAACCCGGATCGTGATGATCGTGTCAGACCGAGATCCAATCGTAGACCCGATCGAGATAACAATATTGAAACGTATGTGATCGTATCTGAACGGTGATGTGATCGTAACAGTTCGTGTAACCTGAAATTGATAAATCGTGACCGTATGACATCAAAGCTCAACAAATATTAAGTACATACGAGACGCATCACTTCGTATTTAAGTTCTGCGATCGACTACAAATTGTCATTTGTGGAGTTAGCATTCGCACGGCATTGGGAACTGGTATAAATGGGCCTTGAACTTAATTAATCTTCATACAAAGATATTGGTTAGAACAATTTAACTTTGTCTTAATTCTCTGACCTTGACCTTTCCTATGACATTGACCTTTCCTCATGTTTTGTTTAAATTGTCTTAGCTTCATGGAAACTATTCAAAGTCATTAAACTTATTACTCTGCTAAATATTGAATGAAAACCCTGATTTTCAGACTTTGACCTTCATTTACACATTGAACTTCGCTTTTTTTCCCCTTCATTTTTCGTCTTAGTATCGTTCCAAAAAACTTCATACACAGATAAAATCGATTTCTATTCCAGCATTTCAATCATACATGTATAGACTTAAAAGATGTTAAAATTAATACATTGTTAACATCAGAATCTGTAATATATGTCAGTTTTGTAGTTTCAATATTTATACGTTTGTTAATTAATTCATCAAGTATCTTGCCCAACATATGATTTTTTTTCTCTCTTCGTGTAGATTATCTACAGAACTTTCATGATGTGGGTGAACTAGTTCTGAAACGGGGCAAAGTGCTTTTGTGGTAAGAAATACAAGCAAATTGCATTAGAATAATTATCTTCTTTCAATCGATTTGAGGTGGTTAATGCTAGTATTGCGGTCGTAAGCATCCGTTATACAGACTCCATTTATTTATTGACGATAAGACTCATTTTGCAAGGTTAAACTATCATCAATAACCTCAATTCGAACGAACGAAACAAGTAATAGCTTAAATAAATGAAGCAAGTAATTAATTAAGTCTGCATGCAGATTCTGTAAATCAAGCTAGCATGAATGCAATTCGAGAAAAGACAATAAAACGAATGCAATATGTTAGGAAATGCAAGAACGAAATCGATATTTTTAAGGGGAAGAGTTGTCCAAAAAAAAAAAAAAATGATTGAAGCCCCCCCCCCATCCCAAACAAATTTAATTTATATAATTTGACCTCTGAGATACAAATTTAAGTAAACTTTATTGTCCACTTTCGAACCAATATCAACAGCATATTTGATCAAATAAAATTGTGGGATTTTTTCTCCAACAAATTTGATCAAATGGGAGTGAGATATCATTATCATAATCTATGGGGTATACCCTATGTTTAACAAAGTATGGAAGAAAATGACTCATTGTCAATATCCATTGGATTTATCACATTTGATCAAATTTGTGGGTGAAAAAATCCTAATGGGAGAAAATATCTCATCTGAAACTTTTTCTCCCTTTGTTAGGACTATAAATCCCACCATTCTCCCATGGGATTCTGACTTTTAGGACTTCATATTTAAAAAAAAAAAAAAAAAAAAAAAAAAAAGAAGATATTTGAGAATTCAACATGAGACCCGTAGATACTGCTAAGAAATCCCACCAAGTGCTATAATATATTTTTGGACATCACAATTAGAAATGGCAGTAAAGAGTCTGGACAATGTCGTGTCCGCAGTTTAATGTCGCACTGTTCATGCTGTTATACATAATTTAAATGAATTTCAGGCAAGGATTCTAAATAATGAACAAGTCATAGTTTTGTTACAAAGATAGACAGAGATATTTGCTAAATTCAATACCACTTCCTATAGGGGAGACAAATTTACGCATTGGAGTTAAAGAAAAGCTCAGGAAAGAAATTGTATTTTTAAAGAAATAAACTAAAATATGTCCGTAAAACATGAAGTCCCAACCCAAGGTAATTATTGCAACATGATGCGAAAATTAATGCACCTTGCTTCAATGGTCTGAGCTAATTATAAAATTTGATTAAGGAATAAACTTCATATTTTGTTTTCATAAGCAGAATTGATATCCAAAGTAAGTCGTCATTATTTAAACCATAAAATGTTTTTAAATTGCATTTAAAGTTGGTCAAATTTAAATTTTCTTTTCGAACTTTAAAATCGGCTTTTCCAACGTTAAAGTTGGTAATTCAAACTTTAATCTTAGCTTTTTGAACTTTAAAGTTAGAAAAGTCAACAATTCTTCACATTTTTGTGTTTGTTTCTCTCTGAAATCAAAGTACTGAAAGTACTGGGAAGCTCTAAGCATATTGCAAATTTTAAAATTCACCAGATTTATTTTTTTTTTAACTTAAATTGCCTGTTGTATTGGAATTTAAGCAATATCTTGACAGTGCGGCTGCGCTAGGGCGAGCACAGTTGTTTGATACATAATCAAACATGTGAGTCATGAAAATTTCCCGTTGGGATATGAAATTCAACATTGTCTTATTTTAAGCATTTTACATTTTCTTCTTCTGTCAAAAGATCAATCAATTTCACATACATGAAATAGCAAGAAAATATTTCTCCGTTTCTTAAAAAAAAAAACAACAATATATACAAATTAAATGGCTTTAATTTTAGAAACTGCACTCAGAAAATAAAGATGTTATTTGTTTATTGCGTCGATAAACATTTCCTTATTGATACCATAATTATTTATTAAAGTTATGAATAAAACATCTCAAAAATTTCGAATACTAGTATTCTCACTAAATTGTTTTTAATATATCTCTTTTTTTATATTCATAAGCGATTTATAAATTTACGATTTCATATAGAAAGGGTTTTACAAGAAATACATTAATGGAGTGTGTAAGATAGTTACACAATCGCTACGAGCGTTCAGCATTTATTAATGATAAATAAAACTTAGACTATATATTACATTTCGTTTTGAATATGCTACTGTTGTGTATTATACATTTTTAACACTTCACAGTCATCAGCTGTGCAGCATATTGGCATCATGTTTGTAACAACGTCATGTGACAAAACTCTATGTCAATGAAATGAGCACCCATAGAGTTAACGGTCTTTTGTCAGAGATAATTGGTAAATATATATTTTGAGTGTTAAGATATTATATTTGTCTTCTTCGTTTGATGATAAAACATTTGCTGCTATCCTTTTATCTCTGATTTTCATACACATGATTTATAATGTATTTGCAACAAAAAATTGTTTTTTCTGTTGATCTCACAATATGTATATCTAATTTGTAAATATATTATTTTTTTAAAATGAAAATTTTATACTTTCCTTCTTCGGATTAAAAATATGTCATTAAACCCCCAAAAGTATTTTGGACTATTGTTGAAATACTTTAAAATGCTTCAGTATTTTTTTACGGACGTTTGATACTTTACACCATTCTTTACTTGTTTATTTGTGATTTTAAATACCACGCAAAACGTGTTTAGAGGGAAAAAATATCCATAGCACTGTAGTGTTAGTTGAAAAAGAATACTGAAAATAATTGCCAGCAATTTTTCTGCTATTTCCATGATAAATAATTCAACAGCCCAAGAAAGAAAATACAGTATACAATTTAACATTGTTTTATTGTTTTTTTGTTTTGTTTTTGTTTTGTTTTTTTTTATTTTTTTATTTTATTTTTTTTTTTTTAATAGTCCTCATTAAGTTGCTTAACAGTCAAATCGGCAACACGCGCACATCTGTACATAAATTCTTTCTTCCTAGTTTCCTAGTACAAGTATTACACTGTTTGCTTAACATTTCATCGGCGCTATACCTGTCCATTGCCGTTTAATTAAGGTTTTTGCATTTTCGCAATATCTTGCGCACTGCACACACAATTTTAAAGCACAATATTAAATTAGAAATTAGTTTTCCTATTTGAGTGGATTCGTTGAAAACACAGTCACCATATGCCCTACATGTACGTACAGCCGCAAACTGCCTTTTCTTGCGAATTATTTACATCACATTTTTTAGGGTGTTGCTAAAACGCGGAACGGAAAACGGAACGGAAAGCGGAATGGAACGGAAAATCTTATATCAAATTATTTACTTCAGGCATATATAAATCAGACAGGAACCAGTATTCTTTATCATATAGTTTATGTCTCATTAAAAAAAAATAACATAACAATGTACATGATGTAATTTATTCATCCCCCCCCTCTAAGAAGTATATGCGGTGGTCAATGAAATACATACTAATTAGACACACAACTCAAGTATCTATCTGATACTCATTCATCACTTGTCCAAACCTAATTTTTAAAGCTTATTCACCAAAGATAAAACTCTCTTTTTTATCATTTATTATGAAACAGGCAATGGTGTTTTAAAACATGGGAGGGGGGGGGCAGAGAAAGAGAATTATAATTATATACACATTTGTGATCCAAACAACGATCACTGACATTAAGGAAAGAATAGAGGACATGCTTATTAAAACTACAGGCATATGCGGATCTAGAGTGGGTTCGGGATGAGGTTCGGACCCCCTGAAATTGCGGAGTTATTACGTCTACATTGTAAAGTAAATATTTTTTTTTAGAAAAATTACCCCCCCCCCTTAAAAAAAAAAATCACGGATCCCTGTGAAGTTGATGGGAAAGTACACATTAATCCACCCACCCCTAAAAATATCCTGAATCCGCGCTATCCACCGTCAGACACTTGAAGCGAGGACAACGTAGGCTACATCTATGCATCACCCCCCTCCCTACCAAATAATATATAAATTACGATAGTGCATTTTCTGGAAAATGTGTGATTTCCCCATCATAGCAATTTTAATGTTATTCTGTGCAATCGGTCAGTGTTGTTTTCCAGTTTTACAATTTGGCGAAATACGGGGGATGGGGGGTGGGGGTGGGTGGGGGATGCAGAGTTGTACGATATCATGGTTATTCGCGCTTTAGGTGCCTGCTGATTGAAAATTATGTTGTGTTCGCACATATAAATATCGAATACTGGCTATTCATGTTGATCAGAGTGGTCTTTTATAAAGTTAATTCTCACTCATCATATCTCACCACAACGTTTTATATATACCACGTGTATATATTTTATGTTTTCCGTACCCTATGCTTTGCTTTTGTACTCATGAAGAGATCAACTCATTCTTGATAATCAAGGTTAAATCATCTTCGCTAGCCAAGGGTTTCTGATATGCTACTCTCCTCATAAACCCTTGGCATACGGCGCTGACAGAAGACGGGATTGTTTTCGTCACGTGATCACAATTCTTACCAGGTACGCACAGATTGCGTCATCGACAGAAATAAAAAGCGTATTTAAAAAAAAAATAATGTTTTTAAAGAATAATTAACAAGATGGTATTGAGTTATGTTAATTTGTTATTTAAACATGTTAAAATGCAAATCTAGATATTCAGTATTGATTCTTAATCACATATTTTGCACGTAGCTTAAGATATTGGATGACACCATATAGCTATTCATAGAATGGCATGTTATCTTACGGATCGTTGTTTACTTGCGTTTTTCATTCCTCTGATTAAAGAGTCAAGATATATCCCGAACGCAAATATCGTCATTTACAAAAAACAATTGCTGATTGGTCGAACGATGTCGATCAACTCCAATCACAACTTGAGAAAAAAATCCCAACTTTTTTTTAACACAGTATGCCAAGGGCTTATGAGGAGAGTAGCGTATCAGAAACCTTTGGCTAGCGAAGATGAGGTTAAATATGAACAACAAATATAATTTATATCGTTTTGGTATAATTTGTATTTTTCAAGGGCTTTAAACTGGTATCATATTTTCCGTTTTCCGTTCCGTTCCGCTTTCCGTTCCGTTTTCCGTTCCGCGTTTTAGCAACACCCTATTTTTTACCCATATTACAAGTATAGAGTACAACACAAGTATAGACAGTCCATGAATGCATTCCATCCCGTTACTAATTGATCCTAAGATGCGAAAATCAACTTCATTGATAGCTCTCTGCATGGTGCAAGGGTGATAACAGGAAGACTTGTTTTTAGTTACATTGCCTGAAATATGGGTCTAGAAGAAGAAATAATAGTTTATATGGATTTGTTATATAGAACGTACATAAGTAATTACATTGTAAATCAATTTTATGCGAATTTTTCTACTAAATAACTCAATTCCAGTTTGAGTTTTAAATACTTATTAAAATCCCATCTGAGTTTTAAAAATATGTACTTATTCAATCACTACATTACATGTACATGACATATAATAAGCCGTTTTTAATTAAGTATTTGCGCCATAGATGCAGCAATTGTTATAGTTACATGGTACACAAGTGATGAATGCCGACACGATTTTAAATGAACTACAATGTATAGAGATAAACATGACAAGAACCGCCCTTATCTACTAACAGTGGATTTTCGAACAATGTACATGCATATCTTTACCTTACTAAGTGACTCCTATTATTAGAACTGCACGTAACTCAGTATTACACAAAAATAGCCGCAAGAGAGTCGGGGATTTCCAGTTGCATATTTTTAGAAAACCCAGTGGAGTTATCTAACTTGCTTAGTGGCGCTGGATCGCAAACGGAAGTAGATTTAGGATGACAGTAAGCGCTTTGCGCTGCGCTTAGCGCTTAAAAAAGTACTGCTGTCAGCAAAAGTGATAAGAAAAGGGTGATAACTGGGGATAACATGTATTCATATAATGTATTTTTAGCTAATTTTCACTTGTTTGAAAATGTCAAGGAAGTTTTTCCCAATTCCATAAAAAGTATGGAGAAGGTATATCAATAAAAGGAATGACATTTTTTAATGAAGATGAAGACAAGGAGAGTGAAGAAAAGGAAAGGCGTGATCCTGAAGTTCAACCATTTAATTAAACTGTAAAAGAATCTGAACTGGAAAAGGTGTTGAAAAGGAAATGATAATTAATCAAAGAAAAAGTGGAACAATGTTCTACTCGAGACCTAATAATTACCTTCAATAGAAGACAGAAATCAGATCATGGAATTTTTGTTTTGGATACGTCAGAAATTGATTTTTCACAAGAGTTTTGACCTTCAAATTGAGGCAAGATTGAAAACATATACTTGATAATAAAATATTGCTTAAAATTGCAGTTGTAAAAGGAATATAAAAAGGGAAGATAACAAACAGTGATAGATCTCATAAATCCAGTAAACAAAAAGAATTGAGACGGAGCAAAAGCATGAGAACCTGGAAACACCACAGGTAGGATCAGATGCCTAGGAGGGGAAAGCATCACCGGTTGAACTGTTACACCCGCCATGAGCCCTGGGTGTTGATCAGGCAGACCGGAGTACTCCGTAGTTATATTTAGTATTAAATCAATGACCTAACAAATGGTGTGAAACACGTCGACCCTATATAAGATCAAACGATAGGTTGTGTTTACAAACAAGGTCATTATAACGACCATAGAATTTGCAAACAGCTGAATTCAAACGGAGTCCTTGTCACAACTTATTTATCGGTAGCTTGCATCGGTTTAGAATTGATCGTATTCTGAGCATATTCTTGCATTCAAGCTAGGACTCATGGACATCATATGCAGGTGACGTTGGAATATTAGTACATAAATAAAGGAAGCTCATGAAAAAGCGGAAGTCATCCCGTTTGTCATACAGTTATTAGTTGACCCATTAACGTCTATAGTCAATAAAACAACCATATATGAGATATATGTGACAGACTCTGAATGTCTCTCATTGAGATACATCGAGTTGACATATGAATGAAAGTAACTATTGTTAATTCATAAAACGTCGTCGATATCAAAATGTCGAGCTGAAGGCCACAGCTAGAGTTTTCTTCTTCCCACGTCGAAGTGTTTAAAAAAATCTGCTTCATATGAATTTACAACAGGTCGACCAATAAAGGAGCACAATAAGAGCCTATCGGTATTCCAACAGTTTGCTGGAAGACCTTGCCTCCAAAGATTACATAGATATTGTCAATGAGGAACTCCAGCATTTTTTTAATATCAATTCCAAAGTACTTGTATGTAGAATCAGAATATCACAACATATGAAAATTTACGAGTTCAATTTTATTGAGGAAGCAGTTGTCTTTGATGTCAAAAAGTCTGCTCTTTAATGTAGGAATGGTTGTATAAAGCGTAGAAAAGTCATATGTTTTGATGCTATTGCTGTTTGAAAAGTTTCCTGATTTCAAAATTTCCAAAAGGTCTTTGGAGATTTTTAGAATCCATATTCAATTTACATCACTTCTTGAATATGTTGTAGTATATACTTCTGAAGTTTCTCCATCACAGCAATAAATATTTTGGTGAGAAGTAAGGATAGGGTCTTGGTTGAACATTTACTGGACCCTGCAATATATCACTGAGTAGACCGCTTGGAGCAGTGGTTAATGCGTTTGCTCTAGAGTCGCGAATAAAGGAGTTGAACCTTACATTGCGGATTCGAATACCACTGCGGTACGTGGAGACCCGTCCTTCAGATGACACCGTACAAAACTAGGTCCCGTGTCGCAGTAGGTGATGGCATTAAAAAGATCCCTCACTGCTCAAAGGCCGTAAGTGCCGAGTACAGATATAAATTTATAGCCCTCCACCGGCAAGTGGTGGCACCTCAATATGATCATGAGTGAAAACATTCTCAAAGGGACGTTTTACAAACAAACAATTGAATATATCTTTGAAATAATTTTTGTGAAATTTTGGAATCCAGTATAGGTACGGAAAACCAAACTCACTTCCATTAATTGAATGTTAAATCATTTAACAATATGGTTTTGTAGAATTTGATCTTTTGAAAGGGAACTCTACGTATAGGTTGGATTAAGAGATGTGAAATAAAATCCGATTTCCTCTAAAATACAGTTTTAACGATTAGCCTTACAAATAAAGACTAAATTGTTAGAAGCTTTGTCAGCTGGAACCAAAATATATTTATCATGTAGTCTTTCTAATTCTTTCATCACTTCCGGTCTACTGAAAATGGAAAGATAAATATTGCCATTTAATTTTTAATGTGATTCTTTAATATATATCTAAAACGCTTGATCCATTCTGACAGAGTGGCAAGGTCTTTCCCTTCATAATTAGGCAATTGTCTAGCATACTGCTCAACATATTTCATAATAGAAATTAATTTCTGTCGCCAAGTGAAAGATCTGGGCTTCCTGAATTTAGAACCTTTGAAAATGATAGCTTTTAGGTCGTCATTTTGTACTCTATTTACATCATGTTATTGCATGATGTAGCCAGCCGGACTATATATGCAGTTGAAAGAGGAAAAACAATAACACTTAAGAGGATTTTGTTTTAGATAGTTAATATCTACGCACTGTAGAGTTTGTCTTTATTCTAGTGATGAAGAATCCAAATATGGACTTGCTTTACCTTCTTCGAATAATCTATATAAAAGTTTTAAGAGCACAGAGCAAAGTTAAGTGCGAATGTGATGTAGACGTAATTGTTTATTGACGAAATGAAACATCGTGTATATTTGGCTTATTGTATGAACGACGTCCATAACTGCGCTTAAGTCTTAGAGTATTGAAGTCTATTCATATTCCTATTGGCACACTATGGGTTTGAAAAATTTCCTACATTATTATTGATATGATCATCGCATGGAAATTCATGCAGTGCTTAGTTTCCTAATCCAGTATCCTTCTTGTTTCCTACGGAATAGTGTACTTAAAGTAGGGCTATCTGTGAGATGGTATAGTTTTTTTCTTAAGTTCTGAGCCTCGAAAGAAAAGAATGGTCGGGGGAATTGAAATGTTTATAAAGATGGCTAATCCATTATTTATTTGAAACCTATGTCCCGACATTCTCTTGTTGGGTGAGCCCTTGATTTCTCCAACATAAATAAGGCCACAAAGAAATCAATTCCACAGACAACTTAAAAGACGTACAATTCAGATCTTCACAAGTTTGATGTTAAAACTTTGTCCTGTGAAGTTGCTATCAAAAGAATTTCTGGTTATCAAAATATCACAGGTTTTACAATTTTTTGTACAGCATTTGGAAATGGAGCACATGGTGTCCTTATAATCTTTTATTTTATAGTAAAGGTGTTGTCTGTTTTACACCAAAACTGCTTATATGGAAACTGTATGAAAGACAGATTCTTTACGTCTCGAAGGAAAATCCGAAGGGCACAAACCATTCTGTTACAGTATGTGCTCATATAGACTCAACAGAGTGACACCTTTTTATACTGTGCGACGTGTAAGGCAATGTAGAATTCTTTATCTCTCAAATACATGTATCCATAGAAGGATATACATGTATACCGAACGATAAGCATTCTCGGGGACAGAATGTCCACCAGCAGAGAAACCGCACCGAGAGACACGTACTCGGTGCTTAAAATGTAAAAAGTGAAGAAAACGAACAGTGAGCAATCTCATAAACAGTCATTTACTTATCTGTCTTATATGGTGGCATATTTCTGCCCCCTACATGCAAGACAAATTATGTTAACATGCAAGAAAAGTATGTCAACATGCAAAATAATTATGTTGACATGCAAGTTACCAATCTTTTTTTAAGAATCTAATTTTAATGTTGGTAAAATTACTTACGTTACTATGGTGGCATATTAATGCCATCCAGATAAATTTTGTCAACATAGAGATATCGCGTCAAGCCAAGTAAACTATCTCGTCAAGTCAAGATAATTTGCTGGTTTTGTCGAGATACAAAAACTTCTATCTCGTCTAGTCAAAATAACCTATCACATTTTGTTGTGATACCTACCTCGACATGGCGAGATAATTTATCTTGTATCATGACTAAACTTGTTGCGTTGACAAGTACTGCCTCTCCATTACCGTCACGATAACTGTATACTCATATACGTATGTATGTATTTATAGATGACGTGTTATGGGTGTCTCAGTCATTTTCCAGTGAAATTATGCGGATCTCTTTTATTGAAATGATTCATTGTTATTGATTTATCATATAAACCGTTCCATACATATTTTTTCGTAAAATATAAAACAAAATAACCCATTTACCTAATACAAAATTTCTCTTATCGGTCTTTTCCGAGTTATTGACATGGCATAAGTGAAACAATTAATGCATAGGGGCATTCATTTATTAAAAATAATAATATCAAAGCCAAATATTGATCTCTAATAAACAATAAAAAATTATTTATTTCATTTAGCAAATCTATGGAATTAATAATTGCAGATAATATATGTAATTAAGTAAAAACTCATTGGTTTGGTTTACACATACTTGTATTTTATTTTTACTGAAAACGTAACATAGACAAGGTTTGAAAATACATTGGTTCAAACTGCATTCCTTTGAAATTATGCTTGCATTAAGAGTATCAATTTGATAGAGGAGATCAGCGTATTTCGTTGGAAAATGCCTGAGGCACCTGTTACACGTCATATATATGCAGTTATCGTGACTGCAATTATGAAGAGGCATTACTTGTTAACGCAACAATTTTATTCATGATACATAATAAATTATCTCGTTTTGGCAAGATAGCTATATGATAGCTTATCTTGCCTGTACGAGATAGAAGTTGGTGTATCTCGACAAAACCAGCAAGTTATCTTGACTTGACGAGATAGCCATCTTGACTTGACGCGATATCTTATGTTGACAAAAAATTATGTGAATGGCATAAATATGCATACTGACGCCGGTATACGACATCACACAAAAAAGCTGCAACAGAATTATGTCAACATGCGATTTATTTATGTTAACAAGCAACATTATTATGTAGACATGCGACTTATTAATGTCAACATGCAAGATAATTATGTCAACATGCAACTTTTTTATGTCAACATGCGAGTTATTTATGTCAACATGGGAGTTATATTTTAACATGCAAGGTATTTATGTCAACATGCAAGATAATAAGATGCATGTTAACATAATTATCTTGCATGTTGACATGAATAAGTTGCATGTCTACATAGTTATCTTGCATGTTGACATAAATAAGTCGTATGTCTACATAATTATCTAGCATGTTAACATAAATAAGTCGCATGTCAACACAATCCTGGTGTATCTTGCTTGTATGATGTCATATAATGGCGTTAGTAAGTAAGTTTACCAATATTACAATTAGATTCTCTAAAGAGATTGGTAACTTGCATGTCAACATAATTATTTTGCATGTTGACATAAATAAGTTGCATGTCTACATAATTATGTTGCATGTTAACATAATTTATCTTGCATGTAGGGGGCAGAAATATACTACCATAAAATTGTGATTGAGAGTGACGACTTATAAATGTGTGACTTAAGTGAAACTCGATGTTTTGCATTAGGTTTCCTATTTCAAAAACTTTACCATAATTTGATTAAATTAAATGTTTCAGCCATACATAGTGATCAAGGAAATGCAATAGGTAGTGCGTGACAGTCAAAAGTATGGTGGCATAGTTATACCATCCACATAATTTTTTGTCAACATAGCATATCATGTCAAGTCAAGATACTATCTCGTCAAGTCATAATAACTTTCTGGTTTGTGGACAAATACCGACTTTATATCTTGTCCAGTCAAGATAAGCTATCATATTTGTTGCGATAGCTATCTTGACATGAGGAGACAACTTATCTTGCATCATGAATAAAATAGCTATCGCAAAAATACGATAGCTTATCTTGATTATAACCGAGAAAATTAGAAACACGTTGATAGATCAACGGGTTTAACAATATAAGAATAAATAGCCAATTAAATGACATTTGCCATCGAATGCAGTCACGTATAGAGTGCGATTCGGACAAGTCCTTTCCATTTAAAATCACCTCTGTAAGCTTTTTTGAATATTTTAGAAGGATTATTACTGATTTATTCATGTGTGTGTATGGTGTGTGTGATTTTTTTCTTTAAAGGGATATGATCAATGCAAATTCTTGTGATAACCAACCCCTTACAAATTCCCCATTTTTATTTTTAAACTTCCAGATAATAACACTGAGTTGATGCAACTTTTTCTTTCTTAAGTGAATTCTATGAAAAGAAGTATGTAAAGAGAATTACCTTACTTTTTTATAAAGAAATTTGCGACCACACAAGGTAGCCCCAGAACAATAACCCGTCTCAATTGTTATTTGGCATATTTTGTTAAATGGAGAAGTGTCAAGCTGTGTTTTAAATATAGAATAGACATTAAAATATCTATTTTCATCAATTTTTACATCAATTTTTGACCTGAAATTATTGGCTATCCCCTGAAAATTCAACATGACAACAATCGCCCTTTACTTGTCTTGTATGAACATATTAAGTTACCTTTAGTTTAAAAAAAATACATGAATATTGTTACTTTATAATATTGATAAACATCTTGACCCGAGCTTGTCCGAATTAGCCCCATTTTGAACCAATGAAATTTGCTGTGCATGAGTCAGTTCCTTTTTAAGGTAAACCAATAATCACAATATAAGCACATGTTTCTTAGAATTAGGACATATACCCGTGATGCGGAAGTATGACATTTAATTCTAGTATTCTTTAATTTCGTAATTAGAACCCTTCAAATATCAATTTTGTGAAACTGTCCGGAATTGCCCGGACGTCACATGCAATAAATGCATTCAAACACCAGTTTTACAAAATATATTGAGGAAGGTTCTTAAGTTTCATGTCTGAGTGCTCGTGTACAGGTACAAAATATGGCAACATATAAAGAAATATACTTTCCTTTTTAATCTCCTTCCGTAGAATACGAGGTTGACATTCGACATAACAGAAAAAAAAAATAATGAATAAATACTAGTAAATAAATTAATAAAAAGAAATAAATAAAAAATAAAATAATAATTAAAAAAATCACGGATCTGTACCTTAACAAATAAATACTAAATAGCATAGCAATACAATTCAATATAATTCTAAATAAAAATTACAATTTAACATTTTAAAATCAATATTTTAAAGACAAATTGGCAGATATTTGCAGCAAATCATGTGGCAGACGACAATATCCAATCGCCTATTCTGCAGGGGGAAGACAAAGCTTGTCTCGGCACATATTGTCGCTGCTGTCAGTAAGTATGCCCATGGGCGGTTATATGTGGAGTGAGTGTAGGTACACATTGTCGCTGGCGACATTACAGAGAAACCAGATGAAAGAATCAATTAAATTCTTCGAAATCGTGTAAAAGTGAAATAATCCCCTCATCCGGTTTTTGCCATTATACACACAATTACAAAAGAGTGCTTTTTGAGAAACTATTTATCTGATCTTGACATATAGTTTTCAAGGAAAAATTCTTTAACAGTGTAGTGCCTATATCAACAAGACTTTTAAATATTTACGCGGTATTGTGCTCCTTTTAGGAAAATATCAGTAGTAAAAATCTTAATCTGGGTATTTTTTCCACTTTGAATTTCATAATAGGTCACTGTTAAGGTACTGGATCCTTGAAGTTATCAATATGGAGATAACAAAAGTAATCAAGCTCAAAAGTCCACTGAATCAACACAGATCAGGAGCAGAGCAAACACGGACCTCTAAAAGCACCAGAGGTGGGATCAGGGCCATGGAGGAGTAAGCATCAGCTCTGTCTAAAACTTTTACGTAGAAATTAAGCAATAGCATGGGATCAAATTTCAAGTATCAATGGGAAACTAATACTATTTTAATTCCTCTATACTGTTTAAAAGATGCTGGAGTTCCTCATTGACAATAACTTAGTAGTTTTTGGAAACTAGAACTTTGAACAATCTGTTGGAATTACGATGGGAATAATTGTGTTCATATGTTAGCCGACCATATACATTCGAATGAAGCAAAACACCTATAAAAGTTTTTCATGAGAAGAAGCTGTGGCCTTCAATTCGATAATTAGATATTTCGACGGCGTTTTATCAATTAACAAAAGTTATTTTTATTCATATGTCGACTCGATATATCCCAGTGAACTCGAAAAAAGACACCACACATCTTTTTTTTATATTTGGATGTGCAAGTTTTAATGATCATAGACGTTAATTGATAACTAACAACTAAGCTATTTGACCAATTTGATGACTTCGGCTTTTTAATCTTTAACCTCCCATTCGTTTGCAGTAATATTCCAAAATCAACTACATATGGTGTTAATGTCTCCTAACTGATTCGATACGCAATGAAAAATTTTGAGTACGATCAATTTTTAAACCGAGACAGGCTACCCACACAGACGTTGATGTTACAGGGATTTCAACAATCTCGTTTAGAGTCGGCATTTCGCATATTCTATTGTCACTATAATGCCTTTGTTTGAAATTACAAATAATTGTTGGGCATATTTTTACTGACATGTTGGGCAATTGTTTTTACTTTAATTTTGGCTACAGATTACTCCTTTTACCTGATCAGTACAGAAAGCTCAGGGTGGGTTTGATCGGTCGACAGGGGATGCCTTCTCATCCTAGCCACCTGATCTCAATTTTGGTGTTTAAAGGGATCTGTGTTTTACCTGTTCACGATCCGTATTGTTGACAGGATTTATGAGATCAATCACTATTCGTTATCTTACGTTTTTACGTTTTTCATATTCAGTTTTAGGTCAATTTAACAATAGACAATAGCCGGTGAGTGAAAGGGGTTAATGGTGCATTTTTATTTGTTTCAACATCTCATTGAAAACTGTCCCCAAATTTCAACATTTCAAAACTTTGAACTAAATTAATGACTCTGCATTGCTGGTAAAGTCCGTTACTTCTCATCAGTGAACAAAGGTTTTCAGTCATTTTTTTTTTCATTAGCCACGACAAGGTGATTATATTTCCTGTGGAATTTGCTTGTATGGTATAAGCCAGTTTCTGTAAAAGATACAATTATCTTTTTTTCAAAATGAGGTTCATGTAAAAAAGAGGATTGACAGAAATATGAAAAAGGGTGAAGATAACGAACAGTGATCGATCTCATAAAAATTTAAAACAATACAAATCTATGAACAGTGCATAAATTTTGGACCCCTGGAAATTCCAGAGTTGGGATCAGGTGCCCAGGAGGAGTAAGAATCCCCTGTTGACCAGTCACATCCGCCGTGAGCCCTGTGTATTCGGACATTTCGGAGTCAAATTTAATTTAAAAACAAAGGTCTAACAAATGGTAGGAAACAAGTCAGCCAAAAAACGACCCCGTGTTAGGTTATATTTTCTGATAAGTTTATTATAACGACAATAGAATGTACAGAATGCTGACTTTAAACGAGGTTGTTGAAATCCCTGTAACATCAACGTCTGTGTGAGTAGCCTGCCTCGGTTTAAAAACTGATCCTACTCAGAACATACTATTGAGTAACGAATAAGTTGGGAGACTGTTAAAACCATATGCAGGTGAATGCGGAATATTACTACAGAAATAAGGAAAGTTGAGGATGGAAAAGCTGAAGTCATCTCGTTTGTCATACAATTTAGTTGCTGGATAACCTTTGTCGTCTATAGTCAGTAAAACATCCAACTTTTTTTTTTAATTCTGCTTCATACGAATATAAAAACAGGCTGCTAATAAAGGAACACAATTAGTACCCACGAAATTCCAACAGTTTGTTGGAAGACTTGGTCTCCGAAGACTACATAAATGTTGTCAATGAGGAACTCCAGCATCTTTTTTAATATCAACTTCAAAGTACTTGTGTGTAGAATCAGAGTGATTTTTAACGAAGTAATTTTGTTGATGACCAATCAAGAGATATGAAAATTTCCGAGTTCCGTTTTTATTGAAGAAGCAATTGTCAATGATATCAAAAAGCCTAATCTTTAATTTATCGTGAGGAATGGTTGTATAAAGTGTAGAAAAGTCGTAAGTTTTGATGTTGTAAACTTTTGAAAAAATTTGTGATTTCAGATTTTCTAAAAATTCTTTATAGTTTTTGAGGATCTAAATTTGATTACACCACTTCTAGAGTATGCTGTAGCACAGTTCGTCGAAAGTTTCCCCTTAACAGCAGTTGATATTTTGGTTAGGAGTAAAGATACGGGCTTTGGCCCGGCAGTATATCTTTGTTTGTAAGGATTTTTATGAAGTTTAAGAATCCAGTATAGGTAGGGTAGATCGAACTCACCTTGGTTGACTGGAATGTTAAAGGTATGAAACACTGAAATGTTATTTTGAAGAATTTCATCCTTGGGAAGTGAACTGCGAGTGTAGGATTTCCAGACATATAATTAAAACAAAGTTCTTCCAAAATACAATTATAATAATGAGCCTTACAAACAAAGACGATATTGTTACCAGCATTGTCTGCTAGAACCATTACATATTGTTCATGTAGCCTCTAATTCTTTTATCAACTCCGATTAAGCGAAAACGGAAGGATAGATGGTTCGCATTTTGCCATTTAATTTTCGTATACGATTCTTTAATATATTTCTAAAATATTTAATCCATTATGACAGAGTGTTCAGGTTCTTCTTTTTCATATTTAGTTTATTCTGGCATAATCTTCGACAGAATTCATGATAGAAATGAAGTTCTGTCGCCAATTGAAAGATCGGGGCTCCGTGTATTTAGGACCTTTCACGATGATTGATTTTAGGTCTTCATTTTCAACTTTATTCTGAGTTTGGGGTGGGTTTTCTTTTTTGATAAATCTGGTTGCGATTATTTAAGAACAAAACGGAACACATTAAAACAATTTAAAACAAGTTTTTGATAACAATGTCATGCCATTATCCTTTGATAAATACTATATATAACAAAATCAAATGTAAATGTTTATTACTCAGTCTCTTTTATAAAAAGCGTTCAGTTGACAAAAATATCAATTGAAAGTGCTAACTTGACTCTTTATCAATTCCAGTGATTTAAGTGAATTTTATTAAAATTTTGTACCTCTATCTGTCTGTATATTTTTATCCAACATATCTCTAAACTCGAAAACATTTTAAAAGAGAATATGTATGTATTTAGGAGAAATAGGTAAAAGATCTTCGGGGGTGGTGTTCCGGTTAAAACGCTGGAGCTATCATTTTTGTCTATCATTTTACCTTAGTTTATTGCCTTAAACATTAATGAGTGAGCAGTTATCAGATAATAATTTTATTTGATTAATGAATCTACTGTAATTCTTTGATAAACTATATATAAACTTCATGGGCATGTTTGGCTCTCTCTGCATTTGTTTTCCTTTTTCAACCAGAAACAATCAAGCTCACCTGTGATTTTATCCTCCACAAAGACCTCCGACAAATTCCTTTTTTATATTATTATATTCATTCAAACCTTATTTCTTTCTTTGGTAAATGCCATGCGAAAGATGAATTATGTTAGCCTATTATAAAGCAAACTCAAACGCAAAGTTGTATCGAATGAGCTACTGTCGTTCCAGTCATTCTACATTTTGTCAGACTGTCTCAGGCGATGTTTTTAATTCAATTTTAGAAATAAGAGTTAATATAATGCAGTGTTATATAAAGGTGATTGGTAACATCCTTACATACGATTAAGGTTTTTAATGTCAAATCAGGAAGTACACTCTTTACAAAAGTAGGTTGTCTATGAAAAACATAACATAATTGTAAACAGATCAGGTATGTCTGATACAAAAAGCAAAGTACAACGATGCCAAAAAAAAAAAAAAAAAAAAAAAAAAAAAAAAAATAGTACACTGTAACTTAAAACCGTTTAAAAATCACAATCTTATTCAAACCAAAATCTGTGTATACCTGTTTGCATTTTTTTCCTGCATATTTTATAACCCTGTTAATAAAGTTCACCATCAAAAATTTTATTTGTTTAGGGTGAAAACACATTGCCTAGGTAAGTAATTTATGTTAGGTTTTGACATACAATTTGAGTATTTTTATTTGCATTTGTCAAAGTGTACGCGTAAATGAATTTTATATTTACCCTGTTTGAACTATAATTTGGATTGCTAACTAAAGCCAAGTTCATTAAGTGAATGGAAGATATATTTTTGTTAAGTGTATAAAAATTTTACATTTGATCTAAAACTGTTGTAACAATTCCACCACAAGAGTGTCAATTTAACTAATGTCTAGTTAACATCTCTATACAACAATTTTTGTCTCTATTTTTATGCTCCCAAAGATTCGGGGGTATATAATTTTTGGTCTGTCCGTCTGTCTGTCTGTATATCTGTTTTTCAACAGAGACATTTATCTTGCCTATAACTTTTGAACGTTAGTGCTATTTTGACCTAATTTTCGGAAAAAAATAATAATAACCAACTTTAACCTTGGTGAATGGTTGGTACTAGGATTTTTATATTTCATATATCTATGCCTTCCTATAAGATCTTTCTTTCGTACCAACATTTTTGATTTCATGACCTTGGCCTTTGAGGTTCACCTACTTCTGAAAAACTTAAACATGGCCATGAGCTGCCATACGGGGGCATAAGTGTTTCACAGACAGATCTTGTTCATAAGCAATAAAGTAATCTTAATGTGAAAGGTATTATCTGTAGATGGAAAATGTTGTGTATCTAATGAACAATTATTTAAGCGTTCCGTGCGTAAATCATAAATGTTTCACGGATCATTTTAGTTGAATGTTGAGAACATACTACTTTTTGAATATCTCGCACAAGTACAATGTAGGTTTTTTAGCAGGATCTGCAAAAATTGTTACATTGTAGGGAATCAGCTAAGTCATCGACATCTTTGGCTATTGATTATTACGTCATATATCACACACTGATGACCCTGCAGTGTTAGCTGTCAGCTTGACCTTCAAGTTTTCAGGGGCAAAATAAATTCTGTCTATGCAATTTTAAGTGTAAGGCAAATTTACCTTTACTAATCTCCGAGGAGCCAATTTCTAGAACATATGGCGATGGAGCACATTTTTATACTTTATAATTTCAGATCAAAAATGTAAAATATAGTTTATCTGCCAGGTCCAGAATAGTCAAACTGATTAACGACTCTAAATTATAGTTAACGACCATTAATCGTATTTTGTAGATAAGAGATTATTTTATATTTATCAACAAAAACTATCATTAACACTTTTTTACAGTAATATAAACTTAATTTAGCAATGCATGGTAAATGAAAGGTTACGTTCAGATGTATTTGGTCCGTACTATATCCAAAGGTGTAGACTAGAATGCCCAAACAGGCCAGTTTCAGATCTTACATAATTATTTCAAAACTTCATATTCAGTTATTTTTTAGGTGTCATAGTTTATTATGAAGAAAGCGAATGGCGAATAGTAAAATGAATTTATACAAAAAGATGTAGTATATCAATGTAATATTGAGATAAATCTGCATGAAATTACAAGTTGAATGCTAGCAAGATACGCAAAGAAAGGTCTTTCCCCAGTACCATGACCAACAACTGGGAAATATGCATTCAAATTGTTTCCCATATTAACATATAAACCACTTAATTTTTAGAGTAATTATGTTTTCCACATTGAAATTAATTTGCATCCGCTAAATGTGACATAAATGATATTTATTTTTTCCTAAAAATGACTTTTTACATGAGCTAATTTTCAAGTTTGTCATTTTAATTCATTTGAATTCGCTTTATCAGAGCTATATATAGTAATGTTGCTGATCTAGTGTTATTTTGAAAGATGTATTTGCTGAACAACTTTATTATACAATGTGACTTTATATTCATATAATTATACATTTTATTGGATCGTCACCGGTATATAGATTAATGTTTCCAACAGAGAAACTTATCAGACTTTGGACTATGTTAACCTCAACTTTTTCTTAAAATATAAGTACAATATACATGTACAGATGGTTAATAGACTTCTATGCGGAAAATTCTTATCACTTACACTGTTTTATTCATTTCTAGCTATGGATATCATTTGGATCACGATTCTGGTGTTTATTTTTTCGCCAACAGCTGTTGGACAAAATTGCTCATCGATCAAGAAATGCACTTGCATTGCATATGAAGGAAAGTGGTTTGCTGATTGCGAAGATGTTGATTTAACAAAAGCTCCAACTTTCAATCTTAAAATTATTGGTATAAATTTGGCTAAAAATAGATTTACTGATGTTCCTCAAAATCTTCCAAAAACTCTTTTATATTTGGATTTATCCCACAATAACCTGCAAAAGCTTGACAGCACATCCCTTAGAAGATATGAGTCTCTCAGGAATTTTAGTATTTCATACAACAATCTCATAGAAGTTCAGATTGGAACCTTTCTGAAAAACTTGAAACTTGAACACCTTGACATCTCAAATAATATAATTCTTACTGATGAGGTCATCTACAACATTACAAGTGATCTGCGGAATTCAAAAATAAGGTATATAAATGCTGAAAAACTGCATTGCACATATGGGGTAAGTCATGTCATAAAAGTTTATCATGTTATGAATTTAAAATACACATCGCTAGAGGAACTAAATTTAGCTTCGAATAGAATTCACCATTTGGAAACAGGAGTTCTATCATCTTTGCCAAAATCACTCCGTGTCCTAAATTTGGCAGGTAATCAGTTAAGTTTTGGGTTCTACCTCATGGAGTTTGCAGTTTTGCGCAATTTGGAGGTGCTAAATATCAGTTTTCAAGCTTTTTTCCATCAAGTTGGAATGAGCGTTGACTTTTTCGAGAACTGTAACGACACAAGAAATCCTCCTCGATTCTTTGAAGTCAGCCAAAAGGCAATCGAAAATGATTATTTATCGTACAAAAACAAATTACACGCAAGAGAGCTGACACAGATATCTCGAAAACTCCACTCGAATTTTAAGGAGTCTCATGGTATATTCGACAATTTTACTCTCTACATTCCACCGAATCTGCACAGCTTATTTTGGCATGACAATTTGTACAAAATGTTCATTCCAAAGCTACCAGTGCATGCAGAAAACAAAGTGTCAAAAATATCAATGCAAAGAAATATCATCTATAAACTAATCGGTCCAGTAAAAGGAATGATGCACGTTCAATACTTTGATCTTTCTGGTAATTTCTGTGGATATATATCCAAGCAGTTTTTAAAATATTTTACTGGATTAAAGTATTTGAATTTGTCAAACAATGCATTGGGACCTTCATTTGAAAAGGATAAAATTGGCGAGATTCTCGCTCACCAACACGAGTTATTATTTCTAGATTTATCTTTCAATAGAATAGTTCGCCTTCCAAGAAAGGTATTCCAAAACAATCATAAAATTGTATATTTAAATATAAGCTATAACTCATTGAGTAGTTTTACTGTACAAATTGAACACATGAGACAAATGTCTCTTCTAGACTTATCGTACAACCAGTTGTCAGACCTTGGAGCATCGACAAGAAAAGCCTTAAACTTGCTATCGATATCCAAGGAAATTCAGGTCAATCTAATGGGCAACCAGTTGAAGTGTTCTTGTGAAAATCTTGAATTTCTCAAATGGATTCACAAATCAACAACCTTAAAGTTTCTGGAGTTTGAGAACTACACTTGTGCATTTGGTAACTCGCCAAATTTTCCATTGAAGGCTCTCGATAATATTCTGGCCAGTTTAGAGAAGAGATGTTCTTCTTACACACTCATCATAGTAACTATGACGTCTATGATCATTGCTGCAATGACGTTAACCGTGAGTCGCATTGTGTATAGGTACAGATGGAAGCTTCGATACATGTACTATGTTGCAAAGGAGACTTATCGGGGTCATGCTAGAGGAAGAAATGGTGCAAAAAATAAACAGAGTGTGTACCGATTTGATGCTTTCATCTCGTATGCAGAAAACAATAGAACCGAGGTTATTAATCTTGTTCAAAGCCTTGAAGAAGGGTTTGATCTAAAACTCTGCATACATCACCGAGATTTCATTCCTGGAACAGATATAGCCGATAACATCACAAATGCTATTCACTCCAGCAGACGAACAGTTTGCATAATGACGTCACACTTTCTAAATTCATACTGGTGCATGTTTGAATTAAAAATGGCGCAAATGGAGGCGATATATTCTCGTAACGGTAAGAATATCTTGATTTTGGTAGCTTTGGAAAAGAGCTCAATGCAGAAGTTACCGCTTCATCTGATGGACCTCATTGAGAGTCAATCATTCCTAGAGTATCCACACAGCGAGGAGGAAATTGTTGCTTTTCGTTCAAAACTTGGAGATTCTCTCAAGGCAGATGAGTTTGAGTGATTGTCGTATAGAGAGTGACCATACTTAAAATGAAGAATATTCATTTATATCTAGGAATTAAAAAAACTCGTTAAAATGGTGGCATCAGGAACTTAATCTAATAAAATAAAAAGAACGAAAGAAATATTGAAACAAGCAAATTATATATGTACATATTTTTGTTTCCGGTACATTTTCGAATAAAAAGATATTAAACAATTAGACATACATATATTGAAAACTATGTGCATGTATATACAAACGAAGATAGAAATTTAAGGTTATGATACTTTTGATGTAATAATAAATTCAAGAATTCTAATGAAACAATCTTACTTTTTCATCCATTTAATCAACTGTTGACAAAACTTGTTTCATGTTACGAGAAAGATTCGTACATGTTTTTACATACAGTAATTCCGCTTTAATCTGGCCTTTTCACATTCCTAACGATATGTTTAAAAAAAAAAAAAAAAATTAACCGTAATTTTGACTCATTGATCCAGAATTTTGCAATCCGCAACCGGACAGTCAATTATTACTACGATATGTTTTATTTCTTTCACAAATGACTCCATAATCCGGTGGTTATTTTGGATTGGACATGTTTGAGACAAAACCTTTTTAGGTGTAAATTGTAAATATTATTCACTTACAGAAGATTCTTTAACGCTCATTTATCAAAAAAATAGTCTTAATTTTACATACTTTACATACCCCATAATCCATCCTAACTCCGAGGTGTGAATTGTTTTTGCGTAACTGATATTATCTAGCACATCCACACTCGATGTCTTTGATTCCAATTAAAGAACAGAAGAAGACAGATAGAGAAGGGAAAGTTACCTGTATTTATACAGAATTTATAGGATTTTTTTAATATAATAAAAACAAAACAAAATGTATGATGATAATTCAGCTGATCTAAGCTTCGGCAATAAAATTCATGCCAGGATTGCAACTGGTATCCGCCCCCTAATTGTGCTTGTCTGCTGGTTTCAGTCGACATCAGATGGACTTCAACTTTCCTTAGATGTTTCGACCCTGGACTACAGTATAACATCCTACAGTTGATGGGTTAGTAATGGTGGACAATATACCACGCGATGGACTCTGGCTTTCTACACAGATCATCTCTATGATGTCATAGCTAGCTGGTGCTTTCCTTTGGCCTTCTTCTGTCTATATTACTTCAGTCTGCTTGAACCATCATTCGTTTTTTAAATGTTGTTGCCTTTTACCATTACTGAAAGAATGTCATGCCTGCTCCTTGAATTCTGATACATGTGATTGCATGCTACAAGTATCTGCTTAGTTCACTGATGCAAATGTCGACCAGTTCCTTCCTATTATGCTTTTGAATGCTTATGGAAATTGGGCTTAATAGTCAGTATGAAATATAGAATCTCCTTCAAAAATGAAAACAATAATTTCTTAAAACTCTCCAGAATTACCCAGATGGCGAATGCAGTAAATTTACGATACATGAAAACGCTAGCTTTACACGAAACATAGAGGTAGGTTCTAAGAATCCACTCTGAACATGAACAATATAAAGCAACTTATCGAGAAAATTCTGTTCATTTACATAATAATATCAATATGCTAACTAACCAAAAAATGTAAAAACAATAATAAAAATTAAAATTTAACATATATTTCAAATTCAAATGAAACTTGACTATCCTCCAAATACTTTCTTAAAAATGGAAGCGTATCTAATGATAACTACTAGTTTTTGAATAATGAATATACATTTTTTGTTCACGTAATGCTTTCAGAATCAAGAGCTGGTATTTCCTACTCTAAAAGTGCATTTAAAAGCATTAATCCATCAAAATCATAGAAAGATTTTATTTTTTAGTGAATCTGATATTTGCCTATGACATGGATTTTTTTTTTGCGTAAGGTGTTTTTTCAATATGTTATGGCCATTTATCTTTGATTCTCACCAAGACATCCCGTGTATGTAAACATTTGAGCGCACATAACGCGACGGACTACTTTTTTCAGCTTCATTTTATCATAGACATGAATGTCCAGCCAGATTAAAAAACATCATGCAGCTATACAGTGACTAAATTTATGTTTTGCCTATGTGCAGAAATATTTAGTTTACTTCTGAAACAGAAACATTTTTTCTTCTTTTTTTTTGGATAGTTTTTAGTATTTCGAATAAACTAGCCCCTACCTAAGGAGGATGGATCTTGCAGTCAAAATTCTTCGGGAAATTGGTAATCTATATTTTAAATATCTACGCACATAGCTTAATAAAAAATCAAAACAAAAAATAGGGATTGATATGTGTTTATCGGCACTGCGTAATATTTAATATGACTTTTTTTTCACTACAATTGCAATTTGCACCAAACATCACATTTTCAGTATTTTTTCTCTCTAATTTTTTCATCTAAATGATAAAAGGCACCAAAGACAGTCTTATACTGTGAAGAACAAATGCAATTAAAGTTTTTGACAAAAAAAAATCCAAATTATTGTGTATAAACAAATATGTGACGTTTTTGCATTCAAAAACTGTGAATTTTCTGGCACTGAAAATTTAACAAGCAATAAAATTATTTTAAAATTTTTTAGTGAATTTACATCAGACTAGTATATAGTATCATATATTTTCAGTAGAGTAAAGAAGAGTAAAAGTATTTGATTCGATACGTGAGAGCATGCTTTACGTCTGAACAATTTCTAAAACGAGGTAAGTTATTGACAAACAAGTTGATGAAACAAGAATATCAACACTCTCGTTTAAAGTCATCATTTTGAAGTTCTATGGTTCTATAGCAAATACAATCCATCATAAAGTCAAATGCTGACTGACGTTTTTCATACTAGTTGTTAGGCCATTATTTACACACTGAATTGTCTACGGATTTTTCTGTTATTTCCCGATCATGACAAGGAGCACACGACGGGAGTAACCGGTCAGCAGGGGATGCTCAATCCTCCATGGCACTTGAACCCTCCTCTGATGTGTTAAAGTTCCCTGTTTGCTTTGCTCTTAATTTGTATTGTTTAAATGGACTTTTGAGTTTGAATACTGTTGAATATCTCGTTCGTTATCTCCATATATTTCAAGCAGATGTCAATGTTATTTATTTTTAGATATTGTCAAAATATGTTAATTTTAGTTTAAAATTTGATTTTTACCCCTGTACTTTTACAATTATATTTGCTATGTCTGTCAGAATTGACGAGGAATTCAAAAAAGTTAATCTTATATTTAATTTGACGTCTACAAAAATTGTAGTACCGCACAAAATAACTCTATAAGAAGTCTGCCTCGATTTTTAGGAAACCAAACTTAATAGTACTGTAAATATTTTTTCATATAAAAATTAATCATTTTCTTCTGGTCGCCCGCGTGGCGCAGTAGTTAGAGCGTCTGCTCTAGAGTCGCGGAGTAAGGAGTTGATCCTTACGTCGCGGGTTCGAATCCCACTGCGGGTCGTGGAGACCGGTCCTTCGGATGAGACCGTATAAACCGAGGTCCGTGTCGCAGTAGGTGCTGGCACGAAAAAGATCCATCACTGATCAATGGCCCTGAGTGCAGAGTATAGGTCAAAATTTGTAAATTTGAAAAATTCTCGAGAGAGACGTTAAAAAACAAACAAACATTTTCTTTTGGAAAAACCTTTCGCCACAAAGTAGAATTCCTCATGTAATCCTTTGTTTATGGAATTTAAAGTTTTGAATTTGATATAGTTTAATTGAAATTCAAATATATTGTTAAAACATAAATATGACACAGAATTTTTAGACTAGAGTTCCAGGCAAAAATCTATTCAAAAGCTGAGGATCGGATCTCCTTACGTATTTCAAAGACAGTTAATTCGTTTATACGGTTTTTGAATGCCCTGTACATTCTGTTCTATTTCTTATATCTTACAGAGGAGGTGTTATTGCTTATTTTACAGCTTTGAACTTAATCTTAAACATGAAAATAATTCCTTTTTTAACTGCTCATCATACATACAAAGGTTTCCAGTTTCTGCTTTCAATTACCTACGAAAAGGAGATTGTATTTCCTCTTTAGTTTGTTTAATATCAGCAGATTTTCAAAATAGAGAATTTTCCTAACATTAAGTTCAAGGCAGGTAAATTGGTATCATAATGTCACACCACTATAATTATAACGGGGACCGGGGGGGGGGGGGGGAGGAACGAGCTAAAAAGCCCTATTACGAGCTAAAGATCGCAATAACGATACAAAATGTCGTTATAACCTTTTTTGCTTTTTATTTTTAATATTATTTTTTCTTTATTGTTATGTGTTTGATTGAACGGATGCTTATATTCATCTGTATATTTGTGTGAGTTTTTTACCTTTTGATAAAATGAAATATAATCAAACGAATTTTTTTCCACACAAACAACCAATTACAAAAAATATATTTTGAATGCAAACCTTTCTTTCGTTGCCAAATACCATGCAAAATAATGAATTATCTAATCCTTTTAATTACAAAATTCGTGACCACACAGAGTAGCACAAAACAATATGACCTTCTCAATTCAGTAATTTAAACGGGGGAGTCTTAATCTGTGTCTTTTTAATAAAACAAAATGAAAATTTGAGATTGCTTCCTGAAGTGTTAAGAAATTTTGAATCTATATTTATTTCAGACAATTTGAGAGAGGTATTTGTTACTTATAGCATTTGGTCGTAAAGTGCAGGCTATTTAATTCAGCTTCATATAGTATAACTATCTAAATTTATTAATTTATCATGCCAAAAACCATATCTACTATTTATTAATAAGAATTAGGGTCATGGGTTACTCAAAGCCCGAGAAAGTTGGGTTTTATCATACTTTCTTGTTTTAGTTACTTTTCGATTCAAATTGATTTGTTACTTTGTGAAATTAGAGTTCATTTATTCTTATTTGGAAGGATTTCATTTTTTTCGTTCTTTTGCATTAAATTTCAATTGATAGATATAAAAGTAAGGTTTGAGGAGAGTGAAAAAATAAGGTTGGTTTGAAAGGAAAATTATATTTTAAAAATGTGTAATAATGAAGTCTGTACAAACTATTTAGCAAATTTCTATAACAAATTATTTTAACATGGTAAACTATTATATAATACTATTATATAATAGTTGATTCTCTTTAGCTTCTGTTCAGAGCTTATGAAGTTAGTTTTTTATTCAAAGGTTATCTTTTATCTTAATATTGAATATAGACATGATGCACCAATTCAATTAAAGGTAGTGAAACATAATTCAGCATTTAATAAACTAGACTTTGACCCGTGCGTGCACGGGTTGACATTGTTATGAATGCATCCATGTGCATATCGGACATTTACAAAATAGATACATCGACACATTCATATTGTAAGGTACTTTTGAAATAAACAATGAATGTGAATATAATTCTGTTTTTTGTTGTTTTTTTTTTTGTTTGTTTTGTTTTTGTTCTTAAAATTGGTGCGTAACGGCGTAGCGCAGAATGGGTTTGACCCCAAGTTTAGCTATAAATCAAGTCATGAGTTCGAATCACGCCGGAGCTTACATAAATTTCACCTTTCCAAACAAATTTAATAAAAGAAATTATGGATATTTATTGAAAATATGACAACAACAAAGAGTTGAGCACTGCTGATACATATCAAGCAAAGTAATGAAAATGAAGAAATGTGCTAAGCTGGTATTTTTACACAATCAGTTATTAAACTAAATGTGTAATAAATTTTGTAACAATTTTAACACTGCAGGTCTCAACTTGTTCAAAATATGACCTCAACAATAAAAGAGTTATTAAGCACTGCTAATACGTATACTTTATATATACACAGGTAATAGACATGTATATAATCTGTAAAAGCAGAAATGAAAATGGACAAATGTGCTATACTGGTATTTCTACACAACTTAGCAGATGTGAAGCAGAACAGATTATCTTGCAACAAATAACCCCCCCCCCTCAAAAAAAAAAAAAAAAAAAAAAAAAACATACTGGTTGTTCAAGAGATCATAATAAAAATTAAGAATATCAAATGTACTTTATCAAATATATGATATAAGAAAATGCTCTCATGACTGTCTGTTTTGATTAAATTTATTGTAATATCCTTGAATTAGTAATATTTTGAATCGATTCGATTAAAACCCAAACCTCGGTTTTTGAATAATTTTGATTCGATTTTTGGAAACAATATGTTTGCTTCAGTTGTGTTTAAACCTGTTATAGTTACTGAAAATTCGAAATAAATAGTAACCAATTTGAAAGTTTTTTTCATCTTTTATGATTCAACAAATGTAATGTGTTTTACTTTTTAGCTCACCTGAGCTGAAAGCTCAAGTAAGCTTTTCTGATCACATTTTGTCTGTCGTCAGTCTGTTCGTCTGTCTGTCCGTCTGTCTGTTAACTTTTCATATTTTCGACGTCTTCTCCAAAACCACTGGGCCAATTTCAACCAAACTTGGCACAAAGCATCCTTGGGTGAAGGAGATTCAAAATTGTTAAAATGAACTACCACGCCCTTTTCAAGGGGAGATAATTAAGAAATATTGAAATTTTTTGGTAAATCTTTAAAAATATTCTTCTCAAGAACCATTTGGCCAGGGAAGTTGAAACTAACGTGGAAGCATCCTCAGGTAGTGTATATTCTAAATTGTTAAATTCATGACCCCAAGGGGTAGGGTGGGCCTCAATGGGGGGTTGAAAGTTTTACATAGTAATATATAGGGAAAAAACTTTCAAAATCTTCTCCTTAAGAACCTTTTGGCCAGGAATGTTGAAACTTATGCGGAAGCATTCTCAATTTTGTTTAAATCTTATCATGACCTTTCATGACCCTTGGGGGTACGGTGGGGCCACAATGGGGGAGGGGTATCCATGGGAGTATTTATAGGAAATTTTTTTATGAATTTTCTTTTCCAAACCTATTTGACCAGAGAGGTTTTCTGAAATGTAAATTCATATAATGTACATTCAAATTTGATGATGACGATCACAGGGGTCATGATAGGGTACAACCACAAAAGGAGAGGGGAGAACAAAATATTTACTGTAAATTTTACATATGAAAATCTTTGGAGAAAAAAGTTAGAATATTCTTCAAAAATTTAATATAAAAAACTAAATTTGTACAGATATTTCTGATTTGTTAAAGCTGTTTGGGTTAGAGTAATTGACCATTAAAATTAGTTGCTCAAGTGAGCGGCGTGGCCCATGGGCCTCTTGTTTATGCTAAGTATAAAATATATGGGATACAAAAATTATCATTATCTTAGATAAGCCAAGCATGGGTATCCTAAGTAGGAAAGTAGGAACTTGAAGGTACTTCTTGCTGCAATAATGAAGTCTTTTCCGGGGGGGGGGGGGGGGTTACAACTCTTATTGGATCATAAAATATCATTTCCATTTCTTAATTGAAATCATACAATGTAATCAGAAACATTTTAAAATAAATGTTTCTGATTTAATTATTCAGAGCATAATTTTTTTCAAAATATTTAGTAAAGTCTGAGTTTAGCGCAAACTTAAACATTTACTGACCTTGACCGATTTTATTTTGGGACAGCCACTGAGAATGCATGGTTAACTCACCCTATATTTTACAAACGATCGATATTTTAGCAGCATTGATAGAATGAACTGTACGGGCCGCAAGGGCTGACTTCAGACTACCTATCAAGCGTAGTTACCATGACAACCTTTACATATTTTGAAGATCTAGCCTAGAACAGGCTGTCCCTTCCATATAACATACTGAAGATCAATAACAATAATTTACATATTTCACCCACTTTTTTTTAAAGTTAAAGAAATTTTTGGAGGTGAAGTTATAAATCTCAGCATTGAAGGTAATAGTAAACATGGCGAACAAATTCAAGTTGCAATCATTTAGACACATTTCAAATTGAAAATATCGGTTATATTGACGTTATTTAATTATTTCGATTTATTTCAAAGTTAAGAAATGAAAATAATGTTATTGTAATTTTTGGCGGAAAAAGAATGCCTACTTCACCAAAATGTGATTCTAGCTGCAGTTGTAACCCCCCCCCCCCCTTTTCCCCTCAAAAAAGCACAAAAGAAAGGAAGGATAAAATAAAATCGGGTAGTTACATTAATATTGCTTCTACGATCATGAGCTTTTTGCCTCCATTGAGATGGCCAGAGACATAAATAACATAATTATAATAAATGTGTCTCCGAGATGGCAATGATTACCCACGTGGCCACAATATCACATTTGCATGGATAAACTCAGAAACAATAATACAAATACATGTAAATTTTCATTGGAAATTTGCTGCATATTTTGTTCATATCTATTTATGATTTCTTTTTAGAGAAATTATAAAATAACAAATATATATCTACTTAGTACAAATTACTTTTGTCTTCTCTGATTTGAACATGTTGAACACCGTGATTTAGCCTAAATGTAATGCGCACGCACAAGATTGTAAAATCCAAAAAATCCAGATGATTTCCGGAATTTTTTGAGGAATTTTCGTTGATTATTAATTAGCGAAGCTTAATTGAGAAAAAATAAAAACAAATTGGTAATCTTCAAGTACCAATGATGTTTAAAATATATAAAACAAAAGACAGTACTCTTCTGATTTATCGGTATTAAAGGCCAAAAATCCGAGTCTATAATTTTAATATAGTAGTATAGATAAAACAGGATTGATCAAATTCAAATATGACGAAAAACCATTGTTAACTGTACCATTTCATTGTAAACTTCTGTGAGAGATTCAAGGTTTAGTATAACATGAAAGTGGACAGTTGTAAGTTAAAAAAAGTTATTGACGTTAAATGAAGTTACTAGAACATTATACAGAGCATAGAAAAAAAAAGAAGTTTCATACATAGAATCTAATTCATGAAATAACTCCCTTGGATACATCCTATAGAAATCTTGCACATCACCAACCATGCATTTTCAAAGTATTCACAATAACGAAAGAAAATATAGCTTTTATTTTTCATATTGTTTTTCATTATTTTGTAGGTAATGTAATTTAATTGTAATATTTACAAAATGTAGAATTGAAAATTTAATCTTTTACACTATAATCAATAATTTTATTTAAACCAAAATTAACTAATATTATCATTGGTCACAAGCGAGAAAATATATTTATCAACCATATTTCTATGGAAATGAAGTAATTGGGTTTTCATGGACTCTTAAGTGATATCATTTTTTTTCTATTTTAATTATGCGAGAAATATTTGAGAAAACATTTGAACAATATTTATATTTTATTACTGTGAGTATTGAATGCATAGAAGGTAATGATGCAAAACTTCGGTAAAATGGTTTATTTTTTGTAGTTAAATCTAATGTCACAAACTTTTTTAAATAACTGATTTTTAATGGTTTCTGCCTGAAAGCGCGTAATATATTAGAAAATATTTAACATACGTATATGTGTAATAGTTCATAGGTGAGAGTATATACTTATCAACAAAATCTTTTTAATATGCATACTTGTAAACTTGATTTACCATTCAACAACTTCACCTTAAACATATATCACCCTTAATTAAAATCAATTGGTTAAAACACTGTATATGGTATAGGGAAGGCAAAATTTTCATGGAATAACGTTTCCAAACACACATAAACACGAATTCACCATCAAATATCTTGCAAAATTATGACGATGTTCATTGTGTTTTTATCCTATTTAAATCTGGTTTTTAAATGTCTGATAATAAACATTATTATGGGCACCACAATGAAATATGATATATAAAGAAAGATGCAAAGATTTAAACGGATTCTTACGGTTTAAAAATATCCCTTATCTGTTGACCTGGTTGTCAATCGAATTTTGTAGATACATGCCGGATTCACAGACATGTATATGTTTAAAGAATGTTATTTAGTCACTACTACCCACATAAATTCCTTAAAGGGTAATTCCTGATTTATTCTTGTATATTTTTTCGTTTCTATTAATTTATAATACCTTTTAAACGTTAAAGGAAATAATCACAGCTTTTCTTGTATGTAAAAAACAAAGCTTGATACTAATTAACATAACACCAAAAAACCTGAATTAAGAAGGGCCATTTTTTGCTGTATGTGGTTGCAAGTTTATTTATTATTTGCAAGGTAATTCACCAAAGACAGAAAAGTTTGCACCACACTCCTCAGGTATTATCTAAAATCTAAAATACATGTATATATGAGGGGCATTTTGTAATGGTTTGTCTGGCCTAAAACACAAGAGTTTGGTCATATACATTTTATCAAAAAAGTTAAACTCACACAAATAAATAAATAAATAAATAATTAATTAAATAAATTAATAAAATTTATCCAAACAAACACACTTATGAAGCGTAAAATAATTTTGCAAATAGTTGGTAATATTTTTCCCTGAATAATATCACAAAAAAGATGTCGAAATTTAAGATACAGAGAGGAAGAAGATGAAAAGAAGTATTCATATACACTTATTAAATTTAAGTGATGAGGTAATAAATACCAGCCTAACATTCATTGGAATTTAAACTGATTTTTATCGAAGAGGTTCTGAAAAATAAATAGACAAATAAAGAATTTTATTATTAAATGCTGAATTGGTTTATTAAAAAAAATAGAATTAAGAAATTAGAAATTTGAAACACGCATACACACAAAACAAATTTAAATACACGCACAACAAAATATAAGCAAATATTAGGTATAGAATACTCGTTACATTTTATCGCTTTTCATTAAAGATCGGAGAGAAACGTGTCAGGAAAATATAATTGTTTTAATTTTCTTTTGAATCAGAGTGATTGTTACTGTATGGGAGTATATAATGAATGATAAGACAAATATGTATAGTATAGTTCAATCAACATCTGAGAGATTTTCGCAAATTGACATCATTTGATAGTCATTGGATATTTGAGAAGGGGACTCAAATTAATTTTCAAGGATCTATTACGTAGCATGGAATATCATTCAAATAAACTTTATTCCGTCAATAGACCCTTTACAAAGCAAAAGCGACAGCAAAGGTCAAAGAAGATGGTGAAGGGATATCATCTGCATATGGTGTTTACGTCTCCCAACTTATTCGATACTCAAAAGCATGCTCTGAGTACGATCAATTTTTAAACCGAGGCAGACTACTGTCAGATAAGTTGATGTTACAGAAATTTCAATAACTTTCAACAACCACGTTATAGTCCGCATTTCATAAATTCTATGGTCGTTAGAATGGCCTTGTTAACAAATATAACCTATATCGAGTGGTATTGTGGCTGACATGCTTCATACCAATTGTTATGTCTTGTTTTTATATAAATTTGACTACGGAATGTTCCCTCTACCTGATCAATTCATAGGGCTCACGGTGGGTGTGATCGGTCAACAGGAGATGCTTACTTCTCCTAGTCACCTGATCCCATCTCTGGAGTTTCCGGGGGTCCGTGTTTTATACCCTGTTCACAGATTTGTATCGTTTGTAGATTTTTTGAGATCGATCTCTGTCCGTTATCTTCTCTTTTTCTCATTATACAATTTGATGTGAATTTAAACCTGACATCATGAAAAAAAAACCTAAATTCAAGAAGTTTTGCTTCCATGGAGGATGGACATGCGTATATCTCTTAAATGATCAACATATTTTTAATATCATAAACCCTAAGGATTAAATAACAACATGTTTTACCAAACCTGCATGTTAGAAAACCTGGGATTAATTCTATACAGAAAGGATTAACTTGAAAACAATCCACAGTGATTAATAGGAGCAATAATTTCGTAGTCTATAATTGGTATGGAGAATTTGAACACAAAATTATCGCGATTACATTGTTCCCTCATTGTTACATTCATATAATGCAGCATTAAGATCTGATGAAACATTCCTCGGATATCTGTTTTTGCATTCCTTTTTGATATACCAACAATCTTTATAATTCTCATTGTCTTTTGATATGTTAACTATTTTAAAATGTGTGAAAATATTTAGACTATAGCTAAAAATTGAGGTATTTGCAGTTCAAGTGATTTCCAATAAAGGATTATATAGGAAATGCCATCCTCCGGAATCTTTTACAAATGCTTGGTAATATGCCCCAATTTTTTGTGAGGAAACTTCTTAAAGTAGCAATATTCCAATAAAAAATTCCTGGGAAAAGTTATATATATTTTGGGGAGCGTGTCGTCTGATCTTAAGACACGGTAATGCAAGCGCTTTGAAGAAACCCTGAAAGAAGATGGGTGAACAAGGCGTGCAGAATGCCTATAGCTTCAGATATAAAAAAATTTGTATTCAATTTGTGAATGAAGTATTTAAAGTTCTCATTATTGAAATTCATGAAATTATGATCAACAAAACTTTTCTGAGAAAAAAAGATCTCGGAAAAAATTATTCTTTTATTAAAAAAATAAAATGGTATCTCGTGGGATTCGAACCCTTTACAATAAAAATCCGAAGTATCATATTGCTTTGAGACTAACCACTACGCTACACAGCTCCTGATGAATAGTGGCATATAAGTCATGTTTGTGATATGGCCTTTGACTTAATGGACTTAAATATTTCTCGGAAAGATGCGAATGCTTTGTCATAAAAGTGTACTTTTAAGGTATAGTGGGTCTTTGCTCCATGTTTTGTAAACTAAAAAATGAATATTTTTATGCAAACTTTAAGGATTAACCTTTCAAACATAAATGGAGCGAAGACCCACTCATATCGAAAATTTTGTTAAAGTATGAGAAAATGATGCTTTTTGCCCTCTTTAGTGTGTGTATGCTATTTCGTATGCAAATAATTTCAGTCTTTGTGAGATATTTGCAAATTGTAGAGATTTTACATAAAGTATACTTTAATATTATATGAAATATCAAAGAAAATTTCGATATAATTGAGATTTTATTTTTCACTTCATGTTTGTCGCACTTACAGGCACTTCGCCCGCCTTCTTCATCCATCTTCTTAATACAGTACTTTTGTCCTTACATCCTATACGCCGGGAAAATTGGACCATAAGATGTGCTCATTAATAGTCATTCATTGTTTTTCGCTTGCTTGTATGTGTGTGTTTATGAATGAAATATGAAGATAACGAACAGTATTCGAGCTCAAAGTCCATTAAAACAATACAAATCGGAAGCAGAGCAAACACGGACCACCAAAAACATCAGAGGTGGGATCAGGTGCCATGGAGAAGTGAGCACCCCCTGCCGACCGGTCACACCCGCCGTGTGCTCCTTGTCATGATCGGGAAAAACGGAAAAATCCGTCGAAAATTCAGTGTGTATATAATGGCCTAGCAATTAGTATGAAAAATGTAATGGTAAATGGTTTTATTGCTTTCATCTTCTATTTATATTACTGTGTTAGTGGCACTAGCACGAAAGCGCATACTTTAAAATGATACCAGTTTTATTATTTCAAATCTTGACCATGTATTTATAAAGGAGAGAGAAAATAAAACTTATCTAAAAGTTACCTTATCAAGTAAACTAAAAAAAAACTTCAAGGACGTCATTCATAAGTATTAGTTTACGTTTATTTTAATTATTCAATCAACACCATGCAGTTGGATATTCGAATGTCCAATTGCCCATCAGTTGAACATCCAAATATCAAACTGTCCATCGCCTGTATATCAAAAATATCCAACGTGCATAAAACATAATTAAGCAATGAATAAAAGCAACAACTCCTTTCAATATATATTTCAAATGCACACAAAAATCAATAAATTACGATGACCGATATGAGCCGTCAAATTACAAGTAAGAGTAACTCTATTGCGTACGCAGAATTAATTGACTTTAGCAGTAATACCTGTATCATTTTGTACATGTACATCTTTGTCAATGACAAAACGCTTGTACTTGTAATATGAATTTGTACATGTACAAATCTTGAGTCAAAATACATTTGAAACTACTTAACATTCCTCAGATTTATTGGGGAGATTATCTGAATTTGAATCTGAATCTGAATATCTAAAGAATTTGAAAGGTTCAAACCATATACATAATGCATATGCATGTACGTAGTTACAAACTGCATATTTTTTTTCATATAGATAGTAGAATTTTAAACACAGGGAGACAAAACAAGGAAGCAAGCCCTGTGATTCAAGAATACTGTCCAGGCTTTTTGACATCATCATGATCATAGACAACAGTTTTTTTTAATAAAAATGGAACTCGTATTTTTTTCCGTTTGGTTGATCATGACAAGGAGCAAGCGGTGGGTCTGACCGGTCAACAGGGGATGCTTACTCCTCCATGGCACCTGAATCCACCTTTGATGTTTTTATAGGTCCATGTTTGCTCTGCTCCCAATTTGTATTGTTCCAATTGATTCTGAGCTTCATTGCTGATCGTTATCTTCATTTTTCATTAAGGGAATTTTTAATAAACTCATAAAGCAGATTTATTCGGAGATTATATGAGCTTAAAATGCTGCCTACCCTTTTCAAATTATAATAATAATAAATTATCATCATCGTCAATAAGAATCAGGCTTTTTCGGATTATCTCCATTTTCACCACTTAAATTTATGAACATGACTCAACTCTGTATTCTACGAAAGCCGGATAGGCTCATTTTTGACAAGACAAAAAAAATATTTAACTCGTTATAACGAGATAATTATCTCGTAATAACGAGTTAGTATCTCGTTATAACGACTTAGTATCTCGTTATAACGACTTAGTATCTCGTTATAACGAGTTAGTTATCTCGTTATAACGAGTTAGTTATCTCGTTATAACGAGTTAGTATCTCGTTATAACGAGTTAGTTATCTCTTTATAACGAGATAATTATCTCGTTATAACGAGTTAGTTATCTCGTTATAACGAGTTAGTTATCTCGTTATAACGAGTTAGTATCTCGTTATAACGAGTTAGTATCTCGTTATAACAAGTAAGTTATCTCGTTATAACGAGTTAGTTATCTCGTTATAACGAGATAATTATCTCGTTATAACGAGATAATTATCTCGTTATAACGAGATAAAAATTGATCTAAAGAGTTGATATATCTAAGTAAAGAATATACATGTACTATTATTTATAGGAAATAAACAGAAGCCAGTCGATCAAATTTGTTTGAAGTGTGCCTGATAAAGATTTTATGGAACAACAGTATACTAGTTTTTGTGTTATGCTTTTGATTAGTATTGTTCATTGAAAAGACCGAAGACAAATGTACGGAAACTTATGACCGCCTCATGTTGTTGTGTTATACCTTAAAATTGCAAAATAGAATTAGTGTCATCTTAAAATGGAATGGATATAACGTCAAAATGTTGTCAACTTGTACAAGGAGATCAAAAAAAAAAAAGATATATTCTGGCTGATTTAACTGGCCTGTGCTTTCTTGACTATGTTAAAATTATGATAATTTTTGCGTAATATTTGTCGCAATAAAAAAATGCATAGAAATAATCCCATTATTTTATATATTCCGAATTACTAATGTCGATATGATACCATTTGTTAGGCTTTAACGTCCATATTTTGAAAATTCCTTGCCTGTTAACAATTAAGAAATACCAGTTCATTTTTATCGTCTTAAAGGGGTAGGGCAAGATCAAAATTCAATGTCTGAAAAAAAATAAATTCACGTTGTTTTTATCATCAATCCCTCCTTCCCCGCAATAATAAATATGATGAATTTCAAGAACTAATACTGTACTTATCACTTAATAATTTATATATATATTTTTTTGTTTATTAAAAGAAAGAAACATTTTAATTTACCAATTTGGCATGAAATCTCATGTACAATATGAATTTTAAGCGTTATTATCAATGTGATAGAATAAAAAACTTTTGGGGCTCTTTATTCTAAGGAAGCCACAATAAAAAGATGAAGGTCACCAGGCTGAAATGTAGTGCATGCAGGAAATTCACATGCCTCACTTTGACAAAAGTAAAAACAGTTGACATGTTTGTGATAGAATGAAAGTTTAATATCTAAAGTTTACAATATGATACGCATTAATTAAGGTGTATTTCAAGCATAAATTATGCCTAGAAATATGTATTGTATCGTGAGACAGGATTTTTGATATTTTCACTCGTGAAAATATAAAAAAAATCCTGTCCCACTCTTGAAATAAATTCCATATCAACTACAAAACATTGAATATCCTCTATTTATAACCCCCCCCCCATCCCCACCCCCCAAAAAAATCATCAATCTCTTTTTGAAATAAAAATTATATGCTTGCATGCAAAGTATACATAATAAATATTGTGATATTGTGATGAGGAAAATAATTAACGACATTGCTTCAATGTTTTATTAATAATATTTCCATTTCTATTTGTTTTCTCTGTGATAACTCTTTGAAAGTTAGGAGAGTTGATTTCTTGATCATTCTAACGGAATGCAAATTTTGCCAAGCGAAAGGTCAGTAGCTAAGAAGGCATAATATGCATGTAATTCTCGTGCGGCTGTCTTTGTCTCAGACTCTTAAGGAGGCCTAATATGCATGTAATTCTCGTGCCGCTGTCTTTGTGTTTGACGTCAGTGGGCGGGGACTATTGAAATTGACATGTGAGGCCTCGTGTAATTTAAAATCTATTAGTCTACATTTCTAAAATCAAAATTTACAATTTTATTTCAAAATGAAATGGAAATATAAGGAATCACTGTCTAGTTAGTAGAGTATGCCAGGGACATCAACGATAGTTGGAAACGTGGGATAATTTATGCATAACGGGCTTGTAATACATGTATAGTATTAGTCCTATTCGTTGATCAATCCTAATTAAAAAGATTATAAAAGTGAACTGGCTTTGTAAACTCTGTAAACTTTTTTGTGTGTGTTGTAAACTCTGGTTTGATGTTTTGTCACCATGTGGTAAACATAGGATCCGCCAAATAGACGTGAATCTCAAATAGGTCTACGTGAATCTGCACAGCTTGGACCCCCCACCCCCCAAAAAATATAAACAGTGAATCATGACAGAATATTAGATAAAATGTCGATATCAGCAGATCAAATCTAACGTCTTATTACTTAGAAGGACGTAATATCATTTTTGCTTCATCATTCCTCATCATCGTGGACAATCTGCATAAGCTTAGTCACAAAGTTCGGGGGGGGGGGGGGTTAAACCAAGTAAAATATTTGACAAGCAAATAGAAAAAAAAAGAGATTTGATATTCCAACTACGAGTATTCGTCATTATTTTCGGGAGATATTTACTCAGGTAAAAAAAATCTGGAGGAAGGAGCACAAAATTACCCTTGACCGCCCCCTCTTCAAAAGTGGTGGTGGGGACATTAGCCCCCCTATTACTACGCCTATGATCTAACTGCTGATGTCTCACCACCCCCCTTCTTCAAAACATTTCTGAATCTCAAAAACAACACATGTATCGCACTGTAATCGTATATATATGTTGCATAAACGCCTGCGATATGTTGTACTTATATTGTCTCTGTATATTTAATTTTAGCGGAATAGAAATTGATATATGAAAGTGTATTTATTTAGTCGTCCAAAACATGTCGAAATAGTGTCATTCATCAGAAATAGTTGTCATAAATAAATTGCCAAAGTTTGAAGCAAGTATATTTGGCAATATTATTTTAAGAAAAATATCGCGTCCAAATGCAACAATTTGAGGAGGCGTTCAGAATTAATGTGTAAATGTGTTCGCCTTAGAGTTGCTATACTTATCAAAATATGATTATTGACAGCGAGATAGTTCAAGATTTAATCATAAGTAAACCCAGAGCAAATTAAATTTTCTACCATTTATAAATTGTTCAAGTTAAGTTTGACTGATAATTACTAGCTAAAAATTTAATGGCATTAAAAACTACAACCATTTTTATTCAGAAAACTATCTCGTTATAACGAGAAAACTATCTCGTTATAACGAGATAACTAACTCGTTATAACGAGATAATTATCTCGTTATAACGAGATAATTATCTCGTTATAACGAGATAACTAATTCGTTATAACGAGATACTAACTCGTTATAACGAGATAACTAACTCGTTATAACGAGATAACTAACTCGTTATAACGAGATAACTAACTCGTTATAACGAGATAACTGACTCGTTATAACGAGATAACTAACTCGTTATAACGAGATACTAACTCGTTATAACGAGATAACTAACTCGTTATTACGAGATAATTATCTCGTTATAACGAGATACTAACTCGTTATAACGAGATATCTAACTCGTTATAACGAGATAATTATCTCGTTATAACGAGTTAATTTTTTTTTATTCTTGTCAAAATTGAGCCTATCCGGCTTTCGTAGTATTCAAATAAGTTAATAAAAATATTTAACACACAATTCTTAGTATTAACGAATATACCCAGTATACGGAAGTTTGAAATACAGTTTGCTTGACCTTTTTTTCCTCGGAACCATTTAAATAATTTTTTCATAAGACTGTCTGGGATTATATACCCGTTCCTCACTTTTAATAAATGTATTATGCATAAAACTATCAGTTTAATCTGATGCATAGAGTTAGTTTTCTAAGATTTCACATCTGAGAATTTATTGAAAGTAAAAAATCCTGGATCTGCGCCTGAACAAATAAATACGTAAAGCACCATAGCAAGAGAATCAGTTGAATAAAAAAAAAACTAGATTTAATTATCATCCGAAGATTTTAAGACAGAAGTGTTGCAAGATTAGCACTAGTTTAAGATTTTAAATGGGAAATAGAATTCGGTTCATGGAGTACTTTAAAACACAACAAAAGCTTTAATTTTTGGCACTTTGCTAGAATGGGTCTCAGGTGATGTTTTGAAATAAAAGATTATTTTCTTAAATTTTATAAAGTTTATGGGTAACATCCTTAGATACGACTAAACAGTCTCAAATGAGGAAAACCCACTCTAAAAATTAAAAGCTAAGTATGTCGTCCTGGAAAGTATAACATCCTTGTAAACATATATCTAAGATCCGGTATGTCTTATACAAAAAGTTAAGTACAAATATGCCGAATTAATAGTGAACTGTAAAATTGTTAATAAGTCACGATCATAGTTGACCAATTTTTGCAAACCTGTGTATATATCTGTGCATGTCTTATTGCCACGCTATACATTATAACTCTTACCACCAAACACTAAATTTGGATACGATGAAAACACACTACTGGAGTAAGTCATTTATTTTTTCAGCTTTTTAGTAAACAATTTGTGTATTTTAATATGTGTTTAGATAAGTGTATTTCTAATTGAATGTATAAATTAACCCTTGAAATTTCTCTTCTTTTAGCAAAGTTATGGCAATTAACTTACTGACAAGACGGCAAAAATGTGTTTTATCCCTGTATTCAAGTAAATATCTAGCTAACTAGGAGGGGGGGGGGGGAAGCTTCTTTATAAGACAATAGTGCTCTTTCTCAATTCTTCAAACTTCCATATTCAATTTCATATATTTTCTTTCAAATCGTAACTTTTATCAGTTTACTGCCCAACTCACTTTTACGAAATGATAAATGTAAACCACAGCTAGGTAAGATATATACGCATAAACCCAACCCAGTAAGTCCTGATTTAGAATAAAAACGAAGACAAATTTCCTCCAAAACTTAAATCACATGCAAAAGGTCTTCATATGAAATTCTCAAATGCCAAACTGCAATAAGACTAGCAAATAGGCAAAGAAAAAAAATCTGATACAATTATTTTATAACTTCCTAGTACTTCCTGCATTTCAAAATGACATACACATGGCAATAGTGAACAATAAGTGCGATAGTTATCAAATGTGGTATATCAATGTATGATGCAGATAAAAAATCATGTATAAAATTACCAGACGAAACCGGGGAAGAAGAGCAAAGAAAAAAATATAGATCGTTTAATTTTTTTTCCCCCAGTACCATGATCAACAATTGAGAAAGATGTATATATTTAAGTTGTTTTGAGCAATTTGATTTTAACATTTATTATGTCCATATTGAACTTAAGAAGGATGTTTTCAAACTCGTCATTTTAATTTGCCTCAGTGACTTCAGTATCAAAGAAGCCCTTTAGCTAAATATTGTTAGTTGACTAATTCTTGTCTCTCTGGCTTTAGATGTACTTTTATATAAATTAAGATGTATTTTTATATAAATAAGATTTTTATATAATGTGACTTTATAGGTTAACATTGGATTTTGACCGGTAAAATTCAGAGTATATGAACAAAGGAATGGCGTAAAAATAGATTAACAATGCTATCAGAGAAGCCATGATACACTTATGTATTTAATAGCGAGCGCAGCGAGCGGCGCGAAGCGCCGCTCGTCACTGCGAGCTCTTACGACAACGCCTGGGCGAAGAGAAAATTCGGACTACTGCACATTCATTCAATAGAATTTTTTTCCGCAGTAATTCTGACCCACAATGCATCGCTTCTTGTTCTCGCTGCTAACTTCGTTCACGCGGTGACAACAACTAAAAATTCACACAAAATAAACTCACCTTAAGTTAATGGATATTGCATGCGGATAGTAGATTAAACGTTCTTTGTTAAAATATTTGCACTTTTTAAACTTTGTTTATGGAAATGCAGCTAACATAGGACGTCATGTGACGTCACAGTCTAGACGTTCCAAATGTCTCGTGCGGTTTGAAGAGGCGGATCATAATAATGAAGTGAACACTGCGCTCGCCCCAACGGTCGCACCGTCAACATATTATATTCCATATACAGTGCAGAAGGGCAATAAACTTCATACACTAAAATTCTTTATCACATTTTTATTCATTTCTAGCTATGGATATTATTTGGATCACGATCCCGTTGTTGATTTTTCCTTCAGCGTCGATTGGACAAAATTGCTCATCGATCAAGAAATGCACTTGCATAGCATACGAAGGAAAGTGGTATGCTAAATGTGAAGATTTCGGTTTATCTAAAGCTCCAACTTTCAATATTGAAATTATTGGAATAAATTTGGCAAAAAATAGATTCATAGAAGTTCCTCAAAATCTGCCAAGAACTCTTTTATATTTGGATTTATCCCACAATAATTTGAACAAGCTTGACATGACTTCCTTAAGAAGATACAAATCTCTAAGGAATTTTAGTATTTCATACAACAATCTCATAGAAGTTCAAATTGGAACTTTTCAGGAAAACTTAAATCTTGAATATCTTGATATCTCCAATAATATAATACTTACTGTTGAAGTCATCCATAATCTTACAAGGGATCTGCAAAATTCAAACATAAGGAATATAAATGCTGAAAAACTGCATTGCACGTCTGGGGTAAGTCATGTCATAAAAGTTTATCATGTTGTGAATCTAAAACAGACATCGCTAGTGGAACTCAATTTAGCTTCGAATAGAATTCATAATTTGGAAACGGGAGTTCTATCTTCTTTACCAAAATCACTCCGTGTTCTAAATTTGGCGGATAATCAGTTAAGTTTTGGGTTCTACCTCATGGAGTTTGCGGTTTTGCGCAATTTGGAGGTGCTAAATATCAGTTTTCAAGATTTCTTCCATCAAGTTGGAATGAGCGTGAACTTTTTCGAAAACTGTAATGACACTCGAAATCCTCCTCGGTTGTTTGAAGTCAGCCAAAATGCAGTCGGCAATTATCATCAGTTGTACAAAGACACGTCATACTCAAATGATCTGACAACAGCATCTGACATATTTCATACCAATTTCAAGGGATCTCATGGAATATTCGACAATTTTACACTCAGTACATTACTCAAAACCTGCACAGTTTATTTTAGCATGACAATTTGTACAAAATGTATATTCCAAAGCTACCGGTTGATGCAAAAAACAAAGTGTCAAAGATATTGATGCAAAGAAACATCATCTATAAACTAATCGGACCAGTAACAGGAATGATGCATGTTCAATACTTTGACCTTTCTGGTAATTTCTGCGGATATATTTCAAAAGAGTTTTTAAAATATTTTACTGGATTAAAGTATTTGAATCTTTCAAACAATGCATTGGGACATTCGTTTGAAAATGATAGAATTGGCGAGATTCTTTCTCACCAGCATGAGTTATTGTCTCTAGATTTATCTTTTAATAGAATTGTTCGTCTTCCCAGAAAGGTATTCCAAAATAACCACAAAATTGTATATTTAAACATAAGCTATAACTCATTGAGTAGTTTTACTGTACGAATTGAACACATGAGACAATTGTCTCTTCTAGACTTATCCTACAACCAATTGTCAATTCTTGAAGCATCGACAAGAAAAGCCTTAAATTTGCTATCAATATCCAAAGAAATTCAGGTCAATCTAATAGGCAACCAGTTGAAGTGTTCTTGTGAAAATCTTGAATTTCTCAACTGGATTCAGAAATCAACAAACTTAAAGTTTGTGGATTTTGAGAACTACACCTGTACATTTGGTAATTCCACAACTTTTCCATTAGCGGCTCTCGATAATATTCTGACCAGTTTAGAGAAGAAATGTTCTTCTTACACACTTATCATTGTTATAATGATGTCCATGATCATTGTTGCAATGATGTTAACCGTGAGTCGCATTGTGTATAGGTACAGATGGAAGCTTCGATACATGTACTATGTCGCAAAAGAGAATTATCGGGGCCATGCTAGAGAAAGAAATGGTGCTAAAAATAAACAGAGTGTGTACCGATTTGATGCTTTCATCTCGTATGCAGAAAACAATAGAACCGAGGTTATAAACCTTGTTAAAATCCTTGAAGAAGATTTTGATCTAAATCTGTGCATTCATCACCGAGATTTCATTCCTGGAACAGATATAGCCGATTACATCACAAATGCTATTCACTCCAGCAGACGAACAGTTTGCATAATGACGTCACACTTTCTAAATTCATACTGGTGCATGTTTGAATTAAAAATGGCGCAAATGGAAGCGATATATTCTCGTAACGGTAAGAATATCTTGATTTTGGTAGCTTTGGAAAAGAGCTCAATGCAGAAGTTACCGCTTCATCTGATGGACCTTATTGAGAGTCAATCATTCCTAGAGTATCCACACGGCGAGGAAGAAGTTATTGCTTTTCGTTCAAAACTTGGAGATTTTCTAAAGGCATATGAGTTTGAGTGATATTTTTATGGAAATTAATCATATAATATTATTTGAATAATATGGCAGTTTGGTGTTACGTGTATGTGTGCCAAATCTTCATTTAAAAACAGAACAATTCTTAAAAATTCTAATATTCCTGCATGAAATATGAAGATAACGAACAGAAATCAAAATTAAAAGTCCAGTGAAACAATACAAAGTGGGAGCAGAGCAAACATGGACCTCTAAAAACATCATGTGGGATCGGGTGCCATGGAGGAGTAAGCATCCCCTGTCGACCAGTCACACCCGCTGTGTGTTCCTTGTCGTGATCGGGCAAACGGAAAAATCTGTAGACAATTCAGTGTGAAAATAATGGCCTAACAATTTGTATGAGAAACATCAGTCAGCATTCGATTTAACGACAGATTGTATTTGCTGACAATTCATTGTGTCGACCATAGAATTTGTGAATATCGACTTTTAACGAGATAGTTGATATCCTTGTACATTTAATGTTTTCCCAATTTTTAATCATAATCAAATGACCAGAAGTATCCAACTAATATATCATTTCTGGTTTGTACTTAAAGCGTAAATTAAATTCCTCAATAATATATAATTTTTCCCAAGAATTTGTCATTGAAATATTGCTTCTTTTACAAGTTTCCTCACAAAAAATTGAGGTACCTTACCAGGCATTTGTGCAAGACACCAGAGGGCAGTGTTTCCTATAGAGTCCTATTTGAAATCTCTTGAATTGTCAATATCACTATTTTTGTTGTATTTATTTTCCAAGACATTTTGAAAACAGTTTAGAAATCACACGATAATGTTAATACTATGAATATTTTAATATATTAAACGAAGAGAAACAAATCAGATATTTGAGGAACCTGTCGTCAGACCTTAACTGCACCTACATTGGTTGATTGTATGTTGTTACCGTCCTATTCGAGAATTTTTCACTCATATAGAGACGCCACCGTATGCCCCTGAGGGGCTTCAAATTTAGACCTTTACTCGGCTATCAGTATTTAGTTGTACCCAATTAATGCATTTATAAAGCTTCGCGATTTATAAAGCATAAACTGCCCCAATCGAGGTTATACTGTATTAAAGACGTATTAAGGACATACATGTACGCAACGTAGTTTTAAACTAAATTCACTCATTCTTTAAATTTACAATTTTAAAGTTCCAATAAATGAACAACCTTGGTGCGACTTTTATAATACTTAATGATGCTGTACACCTCTTCTAAATCAAATTGTGAGGAAATACCACCTAAAACTACTAATCTTGAAATTTTTTTTTTTTTTTTTTTTTTTTTTTTTGAAAACACATGGATTTTTAACATTTGTGATCTCTTCAAAACCACTAGTAAGGTATGCTCATATTTTGTTTACAAATGTTTGATGACACTATGATTTTAAATTAAGAATATCTTGAAAAAATTATCAGCAAGTTATATGCGTTTAAAGATACATATGCATGTCCGTTTCAAGATACGTACATGTACGTTGCGTATGACCTCCATTGGGCAGCTGTTAAATTAATTCTTATGCTATAACGCTGTGGATTTTTAAAAAGAAAGAAACCTATTTATTATTAAAATGCATATTTTAGCACTTCTTTGTGGCAAAATTTGTCAGAAAAATTTCTTTTATCTCAACGATTTTATAAAAGTTTCTCAGAGTTTCCTCTCTTTACACAAAGATGAAGAATCCAAAGAAAAGGTCTAGGGGCCACTTAGATGCCCGGCGACTGGATACTGTGAAATCACATATTTTCGTGGGGTCAAGTGTTCAAGGTTTGAAAAAAAATATTGGTTTAGGGGTACTTGATTTCGTGGTTTCAGATGTGTTGAGCAGTTATGGAAAGGAAATTTTACATTTTGTGATGAACATGAATTCATGGGTCTCTTCACACCTCGAAAATTAAACCCCCAGGAAAATTAGTGATTTCACAGCATTTTTCCATTTATTCATAATAAAATGATTGAGACTGCAAGTTAGCATGAGGTTACAATCTCACGCTGTAAGGACTATGATTTCTCTTATTTCATAGTGAAAACTGAAGGTGGACAGAATGAAAATACCACCATTTCAAACTTTTGACAGAGAGAAATAGATATTGTAAGGATAACATACATTTAAAGCGTATTTAAGATGCTCAAATCATAAGCCTTACGCCAAAATCGTTAAGGGCTGGCAGCCCTGCAACAGTGATTAAAATTAGCCTAGTGGTTCTCATGAAGAAATCGAAAATGTGAAAAGTTTACAGTTTCACAGATAATCAGAAAGAGAGACTTCAGACAACTGGTGATCAGAAAAGCTCACTTGAGTTTCAGCTCAGGTGAGCTAAAAATATTGCTAAACTTTCCCACGTTATGCAGCTAATCATGCAAAAAAAGTCTCTGACACCTGAACTAGCGACATCTGCAGATACATAAATACATGTAGTTCTCATCAAATGAACTGTGGCCTTTTCATAGCTTGGTAAGCAAAAAAGTTGGAAAATAAAATATTTGGACATACATTTATGAGATATTCTCCTTTAGAAAAATTCATTGATATATACAGAAATGATATGAAATCCATCTTAAATGCATCATATATCTACATGTGTATTACTCTTTAATAACTTTTTAACTACAAACAAATCTACAAAGCCAAGAAATCAGACAAAATGACTTTAATACTCCATGTACAAAGTTTCTATTCACTTATTCACAATAAATTATTATGCACATTACTTAAATGTTTTTGTGCTATGAATACATGTACATTGTATATAAAAGTCAGATTTTAATTTCCCTTTCAAATTTTCTAGTTGTTTTAAAACAGAATCATAAAGCATAAAGAAATACATGTACAACAATTCTATAGTATTCAAATAATCATTGCACTTCAATGGCTGTGCACCACTTCCTGTCTGTTTTCTCTCAATATGAGAAGAAGCCACCTTCTGCCACCACAGTGGAGTCACTATTGGGGTGTCTATGTTAAGATTGTGGTAGGTTGTATTTGACATAAGGGACCTCCACATCCTCTCCATCTTTGTCATTACAACACAGCTCTAACACTAAAGCCTTCACATGACTAGGAATCTTTTTCTTCGAGACTCTTTTCACCACCTCTGATAACCTGCAATTTCAAATAAAAAATTAAACTCGGATTCACCAAAGGATCATCAATATCAAAGTTGACATACTTAAGCTACAACCTTTTTTTAAAGATTGTGGAAGAATTTTTTATTAAATGTTTTCAGAGCAATTCCTAATTAAACTAGAACTGTCCAAAACAGACCCCCCGCTGGGTTTTTCAGAGGTGCCAAATCACTAATATTTTATGGATCTAAGAGGTGTTTTCTTATTAACATTTAGAGTGAAAAAATAATTGCTCATTATATTTTTTTTTAATGAATGAAACCAAGGAACAACCTAATAAAACATCAATACCAATACATTGTAGTTACATTGTTTTTGAATACATAGAAAAAATAAATTGCAACTATCTGTCATCTTTTTGAGACATGACATTCTGCATTGATTGTTGAAGAAAAAAAATCAATTAATTACAAAATCAAATTAATCTTGATAACTTTATATCAAATTCATTTTAAAAATGAAAGGCTGGTCATCCAGTAACTATTTACTATGACAGACAATAAATTACAATTAAGAGAATTAAAGAACAGAGATCTTTAAATTCCCAGGAGATATAGATAACACACGCTTGATCAGAGATGCCCTAACAACTTCCCACACTGAACTCATTAATTTATCTCTAACTGGATGATGTCCACTCATTAGTCCCAAGGGACAAATGGATTTACACTATCTGCTGTGTAATGTAAGAATTGTTTTTAATACTTGGTGATTTTTTTTTTTTTTGTTTTAATGAATAGTTTTAAGCTGTAGTTCACATTTTTGTACAGATGTTCTAGATTCTGTGTCTCAAACCTTAGAAATAAACCCAAAATGACTAAGTCAATAAAAATGAAAAAAAAACCCTGTAAAATGCAGAAAAATGATCAAATAATGTTGAAAATACCAGGTGCACATCTTCATATGGTAAATAATGAGTGTACAAATTTTCATACAATTCTATGAAATAGTCTTTGAGTAAAGATCAGGACAAAACCACATAATAAAAATGAAAAAAAACACCTGTAAAATGCAGAAAAATTATTCAATCATGATGAAAATACCAGGTGCACACCTTCATATGGTGAATAATAAGTGTACAAATTTTCAGACAAATCTATGCAATAGTATCCAAGAAACGCTCAGGACAAAATCTTGTCTACAGACAGACGGACAGACAGACGGACATGGTGATTCCAATATACCCCCCCTAAACTTCGTTTGCGGGGGGTATAAAAATCCTTCTTTTTCAAATAAATAACTTACGGTAGTCCAAGGCGCTCCTGTCTTTTGGCTGGGGGCATGAAGAATGAATATAACATGGACACACCCTGAGACAACATTGTGATCTCCAGATTGTATTCTTTCTGCAATTTTTAAAATAGCGATTCATTACTCTGATAACTGAGAAATTGTACTCTGAACACCACTGTCTCTATGTAAAAAATTTACATGTGGAGCAGAAGCTATTCATGTCAAGGTAATTTACTAAGAGTAAAGTGAAGCTGGAAAATGCATGAGCAAAAACCAGATATTCTACAAATTTGTTTTTCCTACAGAGATAAAATACTAGAACATTTGTGGGCAGATAAAGTAATTGGCACATGTGAATTTGTGGACAGATAAAGTAATTGGCACATGTGAATCTTTGCTAAGCCCTTATTACTCGGACCAATTCCGTTTTATAGAGATGATGCACAGTCCTGTTGTACATGCAAAAGTAACGGAATTATTAAATTACCTGGAAATAATCTAGGAATTCTTGTAGAGTCATGTCTCCTTGAACTTCAAACCTGTCCCACAAGGTAAACTCTGTGTCATAGTACTAAACAAAGCAAAAAGACATTTTTTGATATTAAAGCAAACTTCATTATTTTTCTAATAGAGAAGTTTGTGAATATATATTTAATTAATACTGGCTCTTCAAAACTAGTCTCAAGTTGCCTTTTGTAATTATAGGCATGATAGAAAGGGGGTACATATAAATTTAATACCTTGCTTTTTGGTGCAGCAATAGGCTCTGAGAATGCAAAGAATGGAAGGGCCAGGTTAACAAATCCGTTCTTGTAATACTCAAGTTTATTATGACCTTGGATGAGCTGAAAATTTAAAAGGAAAATTCATCACCATTTATATACTGTAGATCAATACATACATGTACATAAAAACATACACATACTTTGTCTTGAATAAATAATCTTCTTGATAGCTTTGAAATCAAAAAAAAAATTAAATAAATAAATAGATAAGAATAAATACATGAGAGCTGTTCTTTTGTTTCAGGGGATGTAATTAAGAAGAGTTTTATTACATGTTTGACATTTATAAGTCCGGCATACCTTGATCAGTTCAATAGCTACTAGGCCTGTTATAAGAGCTGTAGTTGTTGCAATGGCAGGAATAATTTTTCCAGCAATCAACTTGCTCTGCAAACAGAAATGGCTAAACAATTATTGACCTTCTATGCAAGTAAGTATTGTACAGTGTACATGAAGAAATGTTCCTACTTTTGTTTAAAGAGAACCTACATTTTATTAAATAAACCATGTGATCCTTAAAATATATCCTATCATAATATACTAATATTACTATATCAATTGCAAGCAAGTTTATATTACATAGATAAATTAAAACATGAAAGAACTCAAAATTGAGACAATAACTCATACATACAATTATAGTTATGTACTTATCAAGCTTGGGATTTCGTGTTATAAAACTGAAAAGGGAAAGAACTAAAATGAATTTTTCTTCCCCGTTGTTTATACCTTATGTCTATCAGCTGGTGGAATGTCATAGTTCTCAGCTCGTAGGTTTGATGTAGCTACGATAAAATCCATATGGAAATTAGTATCGTCATCTTTCTCAAACTCAATGGGAACTAACTTCATAGATTTTACTTCTTCCACAGGGGGCAGTTCCTTCTGGAGTTTTTCAAAGGCATCAGCATCTGTACAATATAAGATAGAGTTTTATAAAACAGCTCAGACTATACAAGAAAATGTTATTAAGAATCACAGTGCCATCACAGTATAACCTAAATACTGCAGGACTAAACTAAATGAACAAAACTTCCAACATTGATATCACTAACTTGGAACACTTTACCTTCTTACCCTGCAGATTTTCAAAGCTCAAATAAAAATAATAATGGTTTTCCTTAAAAATATCATTTATCCACTATAGTAATTAAAGTGTACTGTAATGTAAATCATCTTAAAACACTTTGCCTGTTTATAGCTTGACAGTTTTACATATCTTATTTTTTTCAATTTCCCCTAAAATACATGCAAGTACATTTCTACTTTAAAGGAAGAATTACAGAACTTTTGGAACAGTTCCAAGTGCACTTCCTACATATCTAAAAATAGCAAGTTATTTGTAATTTCATAATTAATTACATATAAAATATTATCTTCTAGTGCTAACACTTTATCTCTATTGGAACACACTTAATACATAATCCTATATAAATCATATACTATTAATGATATCACTTCATTTATAATTTTATGCCATGTTTTGTCCTTGGATACCACTTAAATAATCTACACTTATGGATTACCATTCATATATTGCAAAGATAATCTTACATGCATTCTTATCTAGTACTTTGTATTGATACCATTTCATACTTCAGCCAGTAAAAAGTCTTAACAAAAGAATGAGCCAGTAAAAAGTCTTAACAAAAGAATGAAAGAGTTAAATAATATACAATGAAAACCGACCTTTATTTCCATTTTACCAATTTCCATATTCTTTACACTGTGTAATCTGACACCCTCTTTAATTTGTGTCCCAGTTTTTGTCAGATTAGACAGGTTTCACTGTACATATGTACATGTTTCTACATTGTATATAACCTTACATCTTTGAACTTGATAACATGGTATAAAAAAAACATATTTGATGATCTCTTGTTCACTAACCTACACTTCCTGAATGTCTGCCCTCTAGTTCAGCATCTGTCACCTCGATCTTAATTCCAGACCTGGGCTTAAACTCAGGAACTTTGACCTTAGATACCATATCACAGATAGCCTTCCGATCTTTATTCTGTTTAATACCATACATCTCTGCCCGAAGATTAGCAACAGAGGTTATAAATTCCACATGGGTTTCCTGAAAAATAGTGCATTTTTTTTTAAAAAAAGTTTTTTAAGTCTTTGCAAGACTACCATTTTTTTTCTATATTCATTGTGAAAAAAAACACATGCTACTTGTACCATTCTTGAATAACTTACATTTTTTACATCAAATTCTAGGGGATGAGGACATCGTTTTGGACCAGACCAAAATGGGGCTCCAGAGCTAGTCACCTGAAAATAATCATGTTCCATTATTTTGACATACTAGTTTCTCTGCATGTAGTGGGAGCATCATTTTGCAAAACATAGCTTCATGTAAATCAAAGATCACAATGCAATGAACACATGTAAAATTATGTTAACTTGAACAACAAAATTTATGGAAAATACCAACATGTATGTAGAAAATATAAAATCTACTGGTTACAAAATATTAGGGTACTGCATGTCATATCAATAATCCTGAGCTTTGACCTTGACTCTTGACCCTAAATATTGTAGGTGTCTCTCTAAACATCATGAAGTCTGTACATGTGTAAGGTGAAAGGTACTTTAATTAACACAACACATAAAAGTGTTGACCGACAGACAGGGAGACCTTTCAATTATCATGAAGCACCTGCATCTTGATGGATCAGACAACTTGAAGTTAAACATTTAAAATAAAAGAAAATCCTGCAGACCTGGTCTGGTGGGAAATTAAACAGAAGCTGACGAATGTTGTTATTGTAGTTCTCCTGAAACAAATTCCTGGCGAATGCCACACAGTCCTGGAAATTGGAGGGACGTTCTGTTACTAAGGCCTTCTTTATACTGTCCAAAGTCTCCAACTACAAGAGACACAAAATCAAAGTACATGTATACCACATTGTTATCTTCATACATGCACTACATCTTATATTTCTTCTTCTTTTTGTGAGAAATATATTTATCAAAAGATATGTTAATTATATTTTTCATTTCAGAATTTTTGACCTAGGAAGATTCTGTGAAGCATTAGTACTTTTTATACAGTGACTTACAGGTTGTGTTCCTGGAAGTTTGGCAGTCCGTTCCATGAACTTAGGGTCTGTGGCGTACTGAAGTGCACCTTCAATAGGCTGTACAAACAATCCTTCAAACTGATCTCTGGCCCACTGAAAACAGAAGACCACAATTCAGTGTTAACATAGATAAATATACCTATGTGGACATATAGTTGATTTTTTTGGCTGACTATAACAACATTCACAACAAAAATGATTAACGTTGTGGTTAATTTCATTATCTATAAGCTTCTCTTTTCAACGTACATCAATCAGACTTTACATACACACACACACAATAAAGTCTATATTTCTTATCTGATTTGTTACTATTTATGGAAATATATTGGGTTGCTCAATCTCAAAGACAGCAACTGCAAAGCAACCCAATACATTCCCTTAGTCAGTCAATCATAAACCTTACAAGTGATAAATTTTCGCGAAGACCATAATGTGAAAGACATACACACAGAAAATGAAGATTAAAATATTGCGATTGTTAGGGTTGTCAATACTGCCTGATAAAAATTCTCAACTGCCAAAATTAGAAATATAACCCAGAATCACACATCACATTCAGAAAGAATGACATTTCAGTCCTAAGGAAACTATTGTCCATATACAGTTGAACTTCCGAATCTCGAACATGGATATCTCAAATACCATGGATATCTCAAAGTGATTTTGAAGTCCCAATTGCTTATTCCTTAAGTATTTTACCCTGGACATCTCCAACCCTCGGATATCTCAAAGTATTTTCTCGGTCCCATTGGGTTCGAGATAACGAGGTTTGACTGTATATTAATTGTCAATAGGATTCATCTCACAGAACAAACAGAAAAGTGGATGTCTACAGAGTTAACCATCCAAAGAGCCTGGTATTATTTTTATTGCAAAAATAAACTGGGACTTTTACATCAATAGTGTCTGTTCATTTGGGTAGGAAAAATTCCTCAGTGTAGAGCCCAAGATGTTTACAGATGAATGTACTCACTTGAACAGTTTTTTTTGTGGCTTTAAGGGAATTTTGTAGTGATTTATTATTATTCTTTAATAACATATTCTCACCTGAAGTGTATGCTCTATGGCATTAGGAAAGTTCTTAAGAGTACAGATAGGGATGGATTTCTCAGGCGGATCTTGCGAGGATGAGTAGGATTCAGTCAGCTTTGGAATGACGACCTGAACGTTTCCCTTGGTCCCCAGAGTTCCTGACTCCAACAGGGGTTTATTGTAGTACACACACCTCCTGTCCATGTACATCCCTAATATAAAAAAAAACAAGATGTGTTTGTGAAACACTATGCACCCGGCGGCAACAAAGTTCAAAAAAGCTATTTTTAGCGTATAGGTCACAGTCAAGGTCACAAGGTCATTGACCTTGGTGTCATTTGAAAGAACTTAATTAGTGGAGTACGCATACCAAATATGAAGTCTCTATCTCCTATGGTTCAAAAGTTATGGCGAAGGTTAAAGTTGACAACAGACAGACAAACAAACAGACAGACAGAACAAAAACAATATGCGCCCCGATCTATCGATCCGGGCGCATAAAAACAGAGTTGTACTTTAATCTGATAAACTTATAAATCTACAGAAGAAAAAATATTTTCCATAGTGTTCTCACTTACTGGCATCAATATTATCCAGGGCATTGGCAACACCATCCAACTTCTCAAAGAAATCATCTGTGTAGATGTTCTCTGTGTCAGGACCAACTCTGTTTTCCTGGGGGGTGATGTTCAGATAGGGGTTCATGGCTTTGGCGGCTTTAGCTGCCGTTGAAGATTTGGGTTTCTTAAAAAAAAAAAAATCATCAAACAATTACTAAAGGAACAGTTTATTCTGGGACTTGTAGTGTTTCACTGATAGTATCCAAACATGTTCATCTCTTTTTAAGAATTGAAATTAGGATAGTAATCTTTTATAAGCAGACCTGTACATCCCAAGGTCTGAAGAGGAACTGTCTGTTAAGGTTAGATTTCTCTATAGTGTCCATGTCTGTCACATACACAAGTCCATTCTCTCCACAAGCCAACCCCATCATGGCCCAGTTCTTCAACATCTCACAGCCAATGGCCCCAGCTCCTACCTAGAAACACATGGGCTAAAATGTTTCTATATCTATAAATGTTTTAATACTATACAAATACCTGCCATCCAAACCTCTGAAGCAGGCATCATAATCAGGGCTGTAGCTGGGACGATACTGTACAATATTTTTATGAAAACTCTTCTAGAATTATTTTGATTGACTGATGAAATGTTTTACTGGACCATCATATTTTTTTCCTGATCAGTTTAAAAATTAGTCTCCAGAATACCAATGTATGAGAATTACACAGCATACCAAGAAGTATCTCAAGTTTCCGATCTTTTCCTGGAATTCTGAGCCAAACACAGCTACCTGTCCATCTGTTCTACTGTTTGTCTGCAAATCAAGAAGTGAAACATTAAACATTCAATCCAGTTAAGTTTTATAAATTGTATACTGTAACAGCTGTAAACAAACATACATGTAGATCTCTTGAATGTTTAACACTTACTATACACGTAATTTAGATAGCAAAAAATTAATAATACTGAGAACAATAATTCATTACCATGAACAAATGTTTTACAGTTCAACTGAATCGCAGTTCACAATCAACAAGATCTTTGAGCAACAAGGTCTCCACAGAAAAATTTGCTACAGCAGTATTTCGTATATGGTGATGTGATTGGTGTTTCTAAAGCATAATTGACAGTGCATCGTATTTGTTATATTGTTTACTCACTGGTTTACAGTTTGCCTCTGTAAGCACTTTGTCTTTGTCTGCTGGTAAGCATTCCAAGGCATCAAAATACATAAACTGGTACACAGGGTTAAACTTTCCTGAACAAGCCTACAAAGAAGAAAATCTTACTGCTTGTTATGTCAAGTCTTAAATGAAATTCTCAAGACTACACTTATATAAACTGTATACAGGTTAAATGTCACATTCTTCTTTTTTTAAAGAAGAAATATAAATACATTTCATTGAACAAAAGTTTTCTATGAACAAGTCCTATAACACAAATCAGTCAGTAACATGGAAACATATCAAAATAAGTGAGATACAGTTGAATTATTCTTCACCTTGCAGACCTGTGTGCTACAAATACATACATACATACCCCCCCCCCCCCCCTTCAAAAGAATTTGTAGCTTCTCCCATAACTTTTTCATCTTACAAGTTAATCCCTGTCAAATTAATCACAGCTGAGATTCTGACCATATGTGACTTTTACCTTCATGACCTCCTGGGCTGCCACTCCCCCCATGATGGCAGCTAGTGGACAGAGGTCACCCCGACAAGTGTAGGCCATCTCCCTCATCACATCCTCATCCAGTTCCTCCACTTTGGCCTTGGACTTTTCATTCAATGCTTTAGCTATGACCAGGAATTCATCAGCATCAGCCTGGGAAAGAAGACATTCCATTATAAATCAACTTACATGATAAAATCAATTAGCATACACTAATTTAACATTTTACATATATCAAATTATAACAATACACATGTTCTTGTAAAATCTCAGCTTTTCATGACAACAAAATAACTTTGCACTAGCATGTTCATTCATGTCTACAAGTTTTCTTTTCATTTTTGGTCCAACCTTGCTTGTGCAAAATCTTGATTGAAAAGATGTTGCAACAAAATTGTATACATGTTTTTTGCAATAATATATTAATATTCACTTCTTACTTTGCATCGACTCCGAGGCAACTGTCCTTTTTGTTTTTGGAATTCATACAGTGCCTGGAATCCAATATGTAATTGACCTGGGCGATCAAACTTAGCAAAGTCTGTCATGAGGAATTCTGGATCATCTAAAGCAGCCTTGATTGATTTCTGTCAACATCAAATAGTTCATGATAAAATAAGTTTCATGTTAACATAAATTATATAAGGGACAATAAAATAAATACTGAAATTCCTCGGATTTATATGCAAGCTGCCAAAGAAAAATTTGCTTTGTCTTTGCATAAATGTGAATTTCTAAATTACTTATTGATGGTTCCTGATTAAAAGTACTTAATGATGGGTTCTGATTCCATGAACTCATCATGAATCAAAACAACGTACAAACTGAATATTTTTGTGCATCTTGACTTGAGTTACTACTCCCCCTCTTAGATAGTTTGAATACTTTGTAGTGTCTCCAATACTGAATGTGTAAGGTCCTGCAATCATAAAATATTCCATTCAAACAAATTGTATCATAAAGCATTTAAGTTCAATCTAACATTACAAACCAATTTTCTTATTAAATATTCATTTTAAACTATTGTATATTATAGTAAACACAGACCAAATTATTAACAAGATACATAATATCAATATGAACTATAATTACCCAGCACTTTAATTTTAATTGGTTTACACCCATTTAACTCCGTCATTCCCTGAACCTCAGAGAATGTGACATAATCTCCATCTTCATAACCGTGACGAGCTTCATCCAGGCATGTTACCACACCCTCCTTATCCTACACAAAGAACATGCCATTTTAATTGTAAGGGACTTATAAATATAGTAACTACAGTAGGGCTGTTACGAGTACCTGAAATAACCGAGAACCGCGGTCCAAGTTGTTCGGTTCGGTTCAGGTTCCGTTTCTCGGATTTCGGTTCGGGTCTGGTTTATATATTAGAGTCTGTTCAATACAAAAAATGGCATCGAAATCAAAGGAATGATGACGATAACTGTGATAAATAAACATCACAACTGAAATCTACTTCATTCCATGAAAAAACACTTGTCACGGAAGTATTAGATAATTATCAAATTAGCAGGAATGGTCAGGTTGTGGCTAATAGTAGGCCAAGTCACCGATGTCTAGATGTTCGCATGGTTAAGACTTGTTTCTAATGTAAATTCAATGTAACAAATAAAGATTTTTCAAGTTAAATTCATGAAATTAAGGTTTAAAATAGATCCAAATACCTGACCCGAAAAACCCGAAACCGAACCGAAAATTTACAGAACCAACCCGGCCCAAAAAATTTTGGAACCATGACAGCCCTAAACTACAGGGTAAAGTAGGTCCAAAACACTGATTTTCTTACTTTACTCAGATAATTTTTTTAACTTAATGACATAGTTTACATACATGTACACCTAGTAATTAATTCTTACTTAAGTATGATGCTATAGTGGACTAGCTTAATAAATAAATGTAGATATGGTAAAGTATTTCTGACCCCTTTTAAATTGCCACCAAGCAATATGATAAACTTGTCTAATCCTGATAATTTCCTGCTAGTCTTACCTTTGTAATGGCAGCCACCATGTTTGTTATGGGTTCCTCCCCATCCACATCAATAACAGAAAAATTCTCCCCAAAGTCACAAAACAGCTCTCTAAAAATCAAAATGTAAAGACCCTTTCACAATTTCACAACGAGCACTTTACAACACTTTGCGATCGGAATCTTATAGCTTCGCACGAGCTCTCGCATACGTTGCACGATGTCTCGCATTCGTTGCATGCATTTTAGTGGTCGCATCAAGTCTCCTCAAAATAGTGGACATGCACACTATTCAGACGCGACCAAATGCGATCCAAATTATCGCATTGCAATGCACGAACATTAGAACAAACGTCCTACGTTTTGTGTACTCGTAGGAGTGATGCACGATTTTTAATGGTCATAAGATTAATCGCAGCAGTATTTTGCGACCATGAGACTGTTGCTCAACGTGTCTCATGTAATCTTGCAACATTTTACTACCATTGCACGATTTATCAGTTTCAATTTGCCATGCAAATATTATATATATACACCATATAAATTACATTTATACACCAGTACGATATCAAACCGCCGAAGCACTTTCCTGTCATTATAATACAGTCAATGATTAATTACGCGCATTCTAAAAGATAACAATATTAGGAGAAATAAGAAAATTCACAGCACTGTGTCGGGTTCTCTAAATTTAGAATTGCGTGGCTGATGGATGTTGCCTAAATGCACTCGAACGAGCATTCGTACCATGGAACGCATGATCGCACGAGCGCTGCACGTCCAATCGCTTTGGCGCACGTTCAATCGTCCGATCACCTGATCACTTGCGCGATCTTATCGCATTATCTTACAATACTTGCTTTCATTGTATATCAATCACATATAGACGCAAGATATATCGTAAGATTTAATGTGTTTGCATCGCACAACGATCGCTTTAGATCTTGCAAATTTCGTACGAACACTTTTTCATATGCGATTATTTCGGCAACAGTTTACGATCCAAATCAATTTTTTTCGGTCGCACGAATATTTTGTCCCTTCTGCTCGTGCGCCAATTGTGAAAGGGCCTTAAGGTAAACACAAACCCTATAATATGAATTCTGACATAATTCAATCAAGGAATAATTTTTTTCAGTTATCAGTATGCCAAATTAATATGTTATTCATCAACTGCATTACCAATCATTTATAACTTCTATAAACAGTATAATATCATTTCTTACGCAAACAGTCCCTTAGTGTCGACACTTATGAATTTAATGTTGTTATTATGGCAGATCTCTCCTATTTTGATTTGTTCTTCCAGATTTGAGTTGGTCAGGACAACAACCTAAAAATTATTTCTATAATTAGTATTAAAATGTATTATGAGCATGATGAGTACATCTGAATTAATACCAAACAAAAACTTTACCCCTATTCCCCATGATAAAGCAGTTGTAAATACACATGCTTTCTCAAAACCAATTTTACCTATTGGGTACTTAACAAACAAGGTGTATAAGGTCTTAATGTTTTTGGTTGTAGATACCCAAGATTTTACCCTTGTGGCCTCCCCTCCAACCCCCCACACATCCACAACATAAAAATAATATTGACTTCCTTTAAAAAGTTAACTTTTTTCACCCAATTATCAGTGCTTTTCAAATGCCCCCTCATAAATATTGAAAATACCTGTTGAACATAAATTCAAGATACTCAAAATGATGAATAAACCATAATGAGAAACACTTATGAGGGCATATTTGGACTATCTACTTACCTGAAACTGTTTAACAAATGTCTCAGTGAGCGGGTCTGTGCTCAGATTAACAGGAACATAGGTGTTTAACTCTGCCAGTTCAGGGCAGGTCACCTCAGCTCGGTTCTTTCCAATATCTTTTTCACCCAGAAAAAACTGCAATTACAAATCAGTAGGTCTTGCATCATGGAAGTAAGGAAAATTAAAATTCAGCTATAGAAACATGGCATTTCCTTTGTAAAATAATGGGAAAAAAATTAACTGCTATTACAAAATGAACTTCAGGTCTGAGACTATTCAGTAACTTGTTAGAAGCAAATTCATACCACATGATAAACAAAAAGTCTGCTACATTTAAGTTTACTACTACCATACACAAATGTCTTTCAAAGATTAGATCATTGCATCTATTTCAATTTATTTTTTCATTTTAATCAAGCCTAGTTATATGAGTAGTTGTTGCTATATTTAGACGGTCACCTGTGAGCTGAGGTCGTTCCAGTCCGCCTTCTCTGTGTCCTGTATGGTGACAGATTTAACCCCTCCCAGTACCACGTTCTTAGCTATCTCCACTCCTAGACCCTTCATTCCTGCTATCAGGACGTTGGAGTTGGCCATCCGTCGCATGGCCTCGTGGCCAAGCACATATCTACAATGAATTTAACTCATTTTAAAGATTTGCAAAAAGCAAAGGGGTCTAAATTCTCACCCACCAAATTAGATAACCAAGAATGGCCTTGTGGCCAAGCACATATCTGCAATTTAACTCATTTTAAAGATTTACAAAAGGCAATGGAGTCTAAATCCTCCTCCATCAAATTATCAAACCAAGAACTCAAGGCCCTTAATAAAGACATCATGTGTATATGAGGTTATAACAACAGTTCTCCTAAAACTACACACACAATCATACACAATTCATGCATCCACTTTACACAAATGATTCTACACAATTAGCTTGTCAACAATAATTTTGTAGCCACTATATCTGATGTCATGGCAACCAAAACTTACAATTGTCTGGAGTACAGACTTTCATCAATTTCACCTTTCCCGTCAACTGTCCCATTTTGAGCCATAGCAGTCTGCAAGTAAAATCAAAAACTTCACTTATGCAGAAATTTCAAGTTAATGAACAAAGCAGATTTCACTTTTTATCCTTAAAAATATTCAAGCTTAGTTAAAGTTCCTTCCTTGTCTTTATTTCCTATGTGTGTATTTTTGATTTAATATTATATTCCCATAAAGCCTAGGATTATCTGTGTCACTTAACATGAATAAGCTTTTCCCCATTTAAATTCTCTATAATCATAATAATGGGTTAACCTTTTTTCATGTGGCAACATTCTATTGCATTTTGAAATCACACAATACTAATTTAGTTCTGTATGAAAAAGAAAGCCTAGGGAATTGTAATGGAGAATATGGAATCGCATGAGCTTTGCAATATACCATTCCTTTATTGATTGTATGGTAGAAGACATATAATGTTTGATTTTCATCGCACTTCTGATTTATGAGGTGAAACTGTTAAACTGAATCAGCGAATTAATTGTTGTCCATTTATTAGGCAATTTAATAATGAGTTCAAAGAATCACCCTCTACAACAAACATACAAATTAAGCTTACAGGTGGACATTTTAATTCATATTTAACACAAATCAACCAGGTTTTTCAGTATAAATTAATTACATTTTGTGTGTGTGCGATCAAAATGACAGCTTGCTGCTCTAATGAAACTTGTGTGATAATTATGGACATATTTTACATGATATAAGATTTATCATAATCAATAGTATGTGTACTAAAAAAATTCAGGAAACGTTAATACTAGTTTGCAAGCATACAGTTGTTCTAAAATGAAAATATTGGAAAAAATTTGCCAGTATCCATGGTACAAAAAGCAAGAAAATGCCAATGAAATCCACCATGTACATTTAAAGTGCAGTAAAAACTAACACAACTAGCATGCAAAAGTGAAGGGAAAAAAAATCAAGGTATGTAGGTGTAATTTTTCTTTCTGAGCTATGAAATCATGAATTTTTCTATACTTAATGTTATTATATGAAGATTGCTATTTAAATAAGCAATAAGATCTTTTTTTTTTAATTTATTATTTCTAGTTCTAAATTTAAATTGTTTTCAAAATTCCTGCTAAATATTTTCTAAAATACAACAGAAAGCTTTCCAAGAAATATGGAAAGTGAAAGTAAATCATTGATTCACTGCATCAATTTTTTATCATATAGAGTTATAGACCAAAGGTATATTTATAAACATGATAAATCGATACCATATTAGAACTTACATAATTTAGAAGTACTTCAATATAGAGATATTGCTCTAATGCCTTGATAGTATCAAATGTAAATCATATGACAAGCTCATTTTATGTATAAAATCATAATCATGTAATTTAAAATCTTCAAAAACATTTTCTTTTCATCTTAGTGATTGTAGACTCAGGCCTTTGTGATGTATATACATGATTGTATATGTAGTACATCTAATTACATGTACAAGGGCAAGGCATGACTTTCAAAAGGGGTATAGGAAACTACGAGGAAAGGAAAGCACTGCACAATTTGAAAAACACGGTTACAGTTAGTATATTTCTCAAGAACACATTAAATAAATTTCTTCATTAATTTTTTCTTTATTAAAATAAGTCAGTTACTCACTGACCACCATTTATGTAGTGGTACATGTACGACACATTGGTATTGCTACTAAATACTATACAGTACTTAGCAGTCATCAGGGATGAATAGTTTATTTACCCCCCGCAAAAAAAAATCATAATCAATGTAAAAGGATAGCTTTAGTAAGAATCACATAATGAATGTCAAATTTTACAACACACTACAATTTAGTACAAAACTGACAAAGTTGTATGGTTGTATCCTAGTTGTATCCAACCAGTTTGCTAACATATAAACAAATTTATTTAATCTATGTCTAATCAAAGTCTTTGATTGAGTGAGGCAAATATAAGAAGATGTGTTCTTTTAACTAACCATCTATTTGTTAAAAAACATGAAGTCATTTGGTTGAAAAGAACTGCATGAGTATGGGTGTATCATTCGTGACTTCTTGACTTTTTTTTAATGTGACCTCAAAGTCTCAAACTTTAAACCATCCTTAGTATGAACAATCAAACCAATATTACTGACACCTTGACCTTGTTTTTGTGACCCCAAAATCTCTAACTTTAAAGCCACTCTTACAGTCCCTGAAACGTTCTACTTTCCCATTTTTCCGTTCGCTCACCGTTCGTTCACCGTTCGTTCAGCGTGCGTTCACCGTTCGTTCACCGTGCGTTCACCGTTCGCTCTCCGTTCACAGTTTTGCGTTCACCGTTCACCGTGCGCTCGCGTTCACCGTTCACAAAGCGTTCAGCGTTCGCTCTTCGTTCCGTTTACTTTGCGTTCACCTTGCGTTCAGCGTTCACCTATCGTTCAGTTTTCATTGTCATTCGGAACTCCGAAGTGAAAGGACTTATCTTTTTGTAGTTAAGGAGTTACAGGTTTTTTTTTTAATTTATTAACTAACATATCGTGTTTGAGGAATCATTATTTCATGAGGAAAAATATCTACGATATATATTTTTATTATTCTAACTTAGCTGTTAGGTTATTTATTAAATTACTCTGGAAAATAAATGTTGTTACAAGCACATTCTGTACCTATGTAGAACGATGCTGAAATATTAAATTTAACTAAGGGCAATGTGCAAATACTTCAAGCACTGCAACATTTTGTTGTTTTGTTAAAGACGACAAATCGTTAATGGAGATATAATTATTCAAGTTAAATAATTACGCAGCAAAATTACGAAAATATTTATTTCTACTACGTTTTTTTTCAATTACAACAGAAAATATAATAGAACTAGTTCTGAGAGTTATACATAGTACTGCGGATAACCTGTTAATTTATTATCTTTAGAACGAATTAAAATGATAGTGTGGTTAAAGGAAATATTTATTTAAAATGTAATGCACTACACGCAGAATGTCTCTACTGTAATATGTCAAGTCTATAGTTCTAGAGAAAAAAATCCTTCTTCACCGTAACTTTATATGTTTGCCATTCGATGTGATTAATACCCCCCCCCCCCTTCCCCCTAAATCGGTGACTTAGTCAGTACCGTATTTCCAGAATATTTTAATTAACATTTAAAAAGAAAAAGCAACGGTCTTTTTTAGAACAAAAATTTCAGTCTCAAAACAAACATGCATCTAAAAGAGTCACAAAACAATAGTAGATCAAAATGTACACTTGTCGGCGGTGGTATTTGAAATTGGCAGAGAGTATGTTTCACATTCAAGTGTCAATGCCCAATGTATTTTACTAATTTATTATTCAAATGTTGGAATCAAACCTAGAAATGATAAAAATAAATGTTATAACTTGTTGGAAATACTCGCACTTCGTCTTCGATGTGACAAAACTTTCACACCTGCACAGTGTCGAATGATTTTGATTGACAGGACAAGCACGTGGACTTCGTGTGAACTAAAAACGAGTATGACTGTCAACCAAATGGATATGATTTGTTGATAAAAAAAAAAAAGTTACTTTCACTGTCTGATATATTTAGAAAAAAAATTCAAAGTTTTTGTTTGATATAGGTACAAACATTTGGTGAAGCCTGAAAGGAGGGGGGGGGGGCTAAAACTGAATAGTACTCTCTCTCTCTCTCTCTCTCTCTCTCTCTCATTTGTCTGTTTAATAAAAACTATAACACCATATTACTTAAATATCATGTTCTGAAAATTGAATTTATAACAAATTATATGAATATGTATCTTTGTATCATCTTGTCCGAGTACATGTATAATCACGGCCATCTAGAGATACATGTAGACGTCTGCTCAATAAATCATAATGAAAAATAGAAATGACACATAATATATTATTGTATTACAAATCTAAAATACGAGCGTATAAATGTAATTAATTTTTTTTTTCATTACTTTACACGAAATCGCCTTGACACCGATATATATATATATATGAATATAAGTTACAACCGCTTTAATTCATTCTATAAATCATAAGTTTTCTCTGATTTGTTATCAAATAAGAATAAACATTTTAATTTTCCGACTAAAAACAATATCTTTTATACTTCAGCGTTCGGCAACAATTGCAATGTTTTAATGCGATAAAAATCGTGTGATTAAAAACTTAATGTGCATGCATCGTCTTTCTTAGGACAATTTTGGAGAATTTATTTTATTGACTTATTTATTCATTCATTAATTTGTTTAATTATTTATTATTATTATTTATTTATTTTTTTTTGGCACCTGACATTATAATACAATAAAATAGTTTCAATGCAAGGAAAAGATCAGAGGCATTCCGAATATATCGTTCATCTTGCGTTCACCGTTCGTTCACCGTTCACTTTGCGTTCGCGTTTGCGCTCCGTTCGCGTTCTGCGTTCGCTCACCGTTCAGCGTTCACACATCGTTCACCAAGTTGCGTTCAGCGTTCACACATCGTTCACACACCGTTCGCTCTGCGTTCGTTCAGCGTTCGTTCACCGTTCGTTCAGCGTTCGCTCACCGTTCAAGTGGGAAAGTAGAACGTTTCAGGGACTGTAGTATGCAGTCAAACTGACCTCTTAACTTTTTTTTTTTAATTTATATATTTAAATTATGTGACCCCAGAATCTCTAACTTTAAAGCACTCTTAGTATGCAGTCACACTGACCTCTTAACTTTTTTTTTAATTATGTTTTAATTATGTGACCCCAGAATCTTTAACTTTAAAACCACCCTTAGTATGCAGTCACAACACATATTATTCTTCACCTCTTGACTTTGGATATTTTTATTACGTGACCCCAAAATCTCTAGCTTTTAAACCAGCCTTTGTTTGCAGTCACACTTGACCTCTTGACCTTTTCTTTTTTTAATTAATGTAACCCCAGAATATCTAATTTTAAAACCACCCTTAGAATGCAGTCACAACATACATCATTCTTGACCTCTTGACCTTTGCTTATTTTTTTATGTGACCTAAAATCTCTTGCTTTTAAACCAGCCTTTGTATGGAGTCAAATACTGTTTAACATGTTTAAGAACTGTAGTTCTTATAGGTTTGGTTTCAATTGCAAGATATTTCATGTTATTTTTTTAACATTAAATAAACCAATCTTAATATCAAAACAATGCATCAATAATAAAAAAATGTGACAACCACCAACTTGTTACACATAATAAATACTTGTACAGGTAAAGAAAAATTAGCTTACATTCACAGAACTATAGAAAATATGCAGCTTTAATTAACAGTCTGCACTAAAAAGAAATCATTTGCGTGGACCAGCTTTTTTTTTTGTATATATAACGCAGAACGATCATGCTAGATACAATTTAGTCAAACTTTTCTTTTAAACTTGTAAGCTACATAAAAGTTCAAGATTTAGGGCAGACTGCATTTTTGTTACCTTCTGTGATGGTTTGTCAGCTTTGTTTCCCATCTTAATCAAAACACGAAAATGTGTCAGTAGACATGGTAGACTAGCTTGACCACATGCGAACTATTCAAAACACACAGTGTGATCAAATCCTGCTTACAAACAAATACAGCCTAAAGAATTTATCTCCATTTTCACTATCAAACTTTATAATATAACGATGATACATTATTAATGGGCTGTCACCATCCGCAAATTGTGCAGTTATTACTTTAGCTGAAAGTGGCAATATCTACATCACATAGCAAAACAAAAGCCATGCAGACAATCATTGACAAATCCATAGATTTTGAATAGAGGAGCTGCACCAAAATAATTTAAGATTTTTTCCACACCAGATTAGATAGTCTGCAATGCTTAATTGAACAAGCAGATGCGAAAATATTTAGAATTTAATATATGTAATACTAAATAACTTCAGGGACAGATAAAATTAAAAAAATCTCAGTCAGGTGTTAATGATCATGATGATGTGAAAATTTACTCAAGGATGAAGTTCTAAAAAAAAAAAAATTGAATTTTGTCCCATCATGCATTTGAACATTTTTTCTTGAAAATCTTAAAGTATGAAAATGTGATTCAAGGAATATTAAACTCCCTATCATGCACATTGCAGGGCTCTTTAAAAGATTAGAAATGCATGGGCAGTACTTTTACAAAAATAGGATTCGAAGTACCTTGTGGAAGCGATTTTAATTTTAAAAATGTTATAGAATTTTTCTCCATCAAATATTTTGGCTGGTATATATATATATATATATATATATATATATATATATATATATATATATATATATATATATATATATATATATATAATCATGATTTCAGCCAGGTAAAAGTACTGGGTACCGATAGATTTTGAAAGGCCTGCAATTGTGAACAACATACAAAATGTCCCTGCTCTAACTTATTCCCATCAACTTTGCTTCTACACAAACAATAATTTTTTTTAATAGAATACAGGGATTTTAAAACTTTTCTTCTGTTATTTATATCCCATTTATCTTCTTGTTATCATAAGCATGTCACACATTTTTATACATGGCAAAAATATATATATTTATATATGTTATGTAATCTGCAAAATTGCATGGACCTGTCATGTACACATGCGAGCAAATAAGGTAATTTAAAGGCTCAGTTATAGTATGGTTAAAAGAAAATTAAACTCATTGCTGAGACTCCTACATTTTTAGTGGTAGCAGAATAAACTGGTATATTATGTTGATAAATATTCTGAATTTTGATCTTTCCTCCAATCTCAAGGCCTATTGGGTAAATAGCATGTGGTTCCTTATCAAAACTTGTAACATGTCTGATTAAAAGTCTTTCTACATTTTCTTTTTAGAATCTTATTCTGCTATTGAATACTTTGATACAGTTCAAGAGTATGTTTCACTTTCTGCAAATATAATGCAAATGTTAAAAATTTCAATTACTGAATAAAACATATACCATCTGAAAGTTTTGGTTTTCAATCCAGTATAGTGATCTACTTTTGAAATTATTTAACAGTTTTAGCTGCAATAAACAAATAAATGTAGCCATTTTCAGGCTTGTATGATCTCTAAGGCATGTAAATTTTAATTATTTACTAATGAGTCTTCTGCTATAAATATGACCCAGTTGTTTCAATCTGAAGGTTATACATTTTGAGTTTGAGCAACATTAAATTGCATCTATGTATTAAAATGAAATCCAATAATGGTAGCTCTAACTGCTAAAGAACTACATTTCTAGAACAGATTTAGATTTTTTTTTCTCTTCCAAACTTATTTCTACATTGATACAAAGCTGCATCAATGATTATACACTTGTACATGTATACTGTAAATCAGACACATTATTTCCTCAATAATATAGAGATTAGTTCCATCATAAACACAATGGAAAACATTTAACATTAGGATTCTAATTTTGCATATATTTTCATCAGGATGATTGATCAGCGAAGATTCTGGACCAGTAGATCTATTCCCAAGTAATGATAGGTCATACCTTGACCAGTCCGGTATGAAAGTAATAAATCATGCATCTTGGGATGCCACATGCATGAGATATGCTTCATCAGTGTAAAGTGCTGTATGTGGCACATTTTTCTGGATACACAAATAGATGCAGTGCATTTGGCAGAAGAAATAGGAAGCTAGTCATTTTATTTAATGTGAAAATTTATACAAACCTTTGTTATTGGACATTTGGAATATATATATATATATATATATATATATATATATATATATATATATATATATATATATATATATATATATTGAAATACCACAGATAGCTATGAAATATGCAATGAATTATCAGGGTTACATGAAAAAAATGGGCCAGTGTCTTCATCATCCAGCATTGCTACTGGGTATCAAGTAAAAAAAAAACATTGGGAAATAGGAAATAATAATAAAATATTCTCCGTGTTCAATGACATGATAAAAAACGAATATTGGGGACAATTGTCAGCTTGCCAAATCCCTCGATGTGAAAACAGAGGGTGATGAAACCAAAATAAAGAATGTTTGTATAACATGCATGGATCTGTAGATTTTAATATAGCTCACCAAACTGTCTGTCTCTCTGGAATTAGAAGTACCGTTTGCTTCTGTTCTAGCTTTCTTGGCTGGGGGACTTTCAGAATCAGTGCAATTGGACATCTACAAGCACAAAGGAAAATGTTTATCTTATTTAAATAAACGACTTTGCAGATAAAAATCAATGCCGCGTTATGAAACAACAAAAATCTGATAATATTTTTACAAATATTTTGAAATCCAACCTGAAAGGACTTATAAAACCGCCAGTAAAAATCACAGGCGTGCGTTAGATGTGAAAATATGGCGGAATCAAAGAACGACTACTACACGTGCGAGAAAGGGGGAGAATCCAAAAATAACTCATGAACAAGTGTATTCGTGGATTACAAACACAAAAGATATCTAATTTTTCTTTACAAAAATAATTATTTCCGTTACAACGAATCATGCAATTAATTTCTGAAGTTCCAAATTAAGCATTATTGACCAATTTTTCATATGATAAAATGTGTTTTCTAAGAAATCGAAAACAAAACAGAACGCCCAATCTTACCAAAGATAAATCCAATACACATAGATCTATATAATTTGTATCCAAAATAAAACAGTCACTTGAAGTCCAATGTTTTACTAACAGCAGTTAAATAAGATCGAACGAACTTTCTCGAAAATTAGCAGTTTTATAAAAATCTGTCGTCACGTTTGTGTTTTTAGCGTTGACTAACACGGTGTTTCCCAGCTATTTTCTGATTGATAAATGAACTTCCTGTTTCTATGTCATTATTATCCGAGAATTGTGGGTAAAAATCGCTGACGTCATATTTGAGTCGTAATCTATTTATGGAACCTTTGCAATACAAATAGGTGTAATAAAACTTTTATTTAAGAATTTAAAACTGCTCCCCCCCCCCCAAAAAAAAAAACAAACAAACAACAAATACCCTAAATTACGGAAGCGTATTAGGGCCGCAGCAGTATCTTTTATTAATTTGTTTTAACAAATTACTAATTTGTTATAACAGATTAATAATTTGTTATAACAGATTACTAATTTGTTATAACAGATTACTAATTTGTTATAACAAATTACTAATTTGTTATAACAAATTATCAATTTGTTAAAACAAATTACTAATTTGTTAAAACAAATTACTAATTTGTTATAACAGATTACTAATTTGTTAAAACAGATTACTAATTTGTTAAAACAGATTACTAATTTGTTATAACAGATTACTAATTTGTTATAACAAATTACTAATTTGTTATAACAAATTATCAATTTGTTAAAACAAATTACTAATTTGTTAAAACAAATTACTAATTTGTTATAACAGATTACTAATTTGTTAAAACAGATTACTAATTTGTTATAACAGATTACTAATTTGTTATAACAGATTACTAATTTGTTATAACAAATTATTAATTTGTTATAACAAATTATCAATTTGTTAAAACAAATTACTAATTTGTTAAAACAAATTACTAATTTGTTATAACAGATTACTAATTTGTTATAACAGATTACTAATTTGATATAACAAATTATCAATTTGATATAACAAATTAATAATTTGTTATAACAAATTAATAATTTGTTATAACAAATTTATAATTTGTTATAACAAATTAATAATTTGTTATAACAAATTATTAATTTGTTATAACAAATTATTAATTTGTTATAACAAATTGGTAATTTGTTATAACAAATTAATAATTTTGATAAAGTGAAAGTGCATACAGATCTATGGAAGCCAGATGAGATCAGAAATCTTTTTATAAGTTGGATTTGTGAAAATAATAAATGTACAAGCTCTGCAGCTACAGCTTTTGACCAATATGTTAATCTGGATTTACATCTTTTAGCATTTAGAGTTTTCACTGTCAAACATTATTGTTATAAAGATACAATGCATTAAATTCTTTGGTTACTTATTCTTAGGAGCTCTATTTGAATTTTGTCCTCCTCCCCCACCAGGGCTCCGTCCTTGACTCCCATTTACCAGGTCATTGCATCCCCGTTCGTATGCTAGGAAAAAATATCTTATCAAAGACATGTTATTTGGAGAGGGAATTTTTCCCACCCTGAATCAACATGTTCATTATA